>NW_027552151.1:0-43025 GCF_045843805.1 Urocitellus parryii | reverse complement strand
AATCAAACACGGTTTGTGCTAGCTCTTTAAACTTGGCACAATAATGTAGTTCCAAGTTCTATCGCTATGGTTTGTGTGCTATTGAAGTAGCCCCAAGCAGAGACTGACGAGAATCCCTTTCATTGAAAGGGTTGCCAAGCTTCCAAAAAACTACGAGTTTCCTGAAATCTCAGCAAACATTTTTTCACCCAATCTTGATGATACTTCCATTTAATGATCAGTACACCAATCCCAACTTGGCTCACCAAATTTCGTTCTTCTAGGTTAAACCGTTCCTTTGCAGTAACCGTTTTCATGTTTAGGTTTCACTCTGTTTTCTCCTATATGGATACATGTAGTTGGAACTCTAAATCAAACACGGTTTGTGCTAGCTCTTTGAAACTTGGCACAATAATGTAGTTCCAAGTACTATCGCTATGGTTTGTGTGCTATTGAAGTAGCCCCAAGCAGAGACTGACGAGAATCCCTTTCATTGAAAGGGGTTGCCAGGCTTCCAAAAAACTGCGAGTTTCCTGAAATCTCAGCAAACATTTTTTCACCCAGTCTTGATGATACTTCCATTTAATGATCAGGACACCTTTCCCACTTGGCTCACCAAATTTCGTTCGTCTATGTTAAACCGTTCCTTTGCAGTAACCGTTTTCATGTTTAGGTTTCACTCTGTTTTCTCCTATATGCATACATGTAGTTGGAACTCTAAATCAAACACGGTTTGTGCTAGCTCTTTGAAACTTGGCACAATAATGTAGTTCCAAGTTCTATCGCTATGGTTTGTGTGCTATTGAAGTAGCCCCAAGCAGAGACTGACGAGAATCACTTTCATTGAAAGGGGTTGCCAGGCTTCCAAAAAACTGCGAGTTTCCTGAAATCTCAGCAAACATTTTTTCACACAATGTTGATGATACTTGCAGGTAGTGATCAGTACACCAATCTCACGTGGCTCACTAAATTTCGTTCTTCTAGGTTAAACCGTTCCTTTGCAGTAAGCGTTTTCATGTTTAGGTTTCACTCTGTTTTCTCCTATATGGATACATGTAGTTGGAACTCTAAATCAAACACGGTTTGTGCTAGCTCTTTGAAACTTGGCACAATAATGTAGTTCCAAGTTGTATCGCTATGGTTTGTGTGCTATTGAAGTAGCCCCAAGCAGAGACTGACGAGAATCACTTTCATTGAAAGGGGTTGCCAGGCTTCCAAAAAACTGCGAGTTTCCTGAAATCTCAGCAAACATTTTTCACCCAGTCTTGATGATACTTCCATTTAATGATCAGGACACCAATCCCACTTGGCTCACCAAATTTCCTTCTTCTAGGTTAAACCGTTCCTTTGCAGTAACCGTTTTCATGTTTAGGTTTCACTCTGTTTTCTCCTATATGGATACATGTAGTTGGAACTCTAAATAAAACACGGTTTGTGCTAGCTCTTTGAAACTTGGCACAATAATGTAGTTCCAAGTTCTATCGCTATGGATGTGGGCTATTGAAGTAGCCCCAAGCAGAGACTGACGAGAATCCCTTTCATAGAAAGGGGTTGCCAGGCTTCCAAAAAACTGCGAGTTTCCTGAAATCTCTGCAAACATTTTTTCACCCAGTCTTGATGATACTTCCATTTAATGATCAGTACACCAATCCCACTTGGCTCAACAAATTTCGTTCTTCTAGGTTAAACCGTTCCTTTGCAGTAACCGTTTTCATGTTTAGGTTTCACTCTGTTTTCTCCTATATGGATACATGTAGTTGGAACTCTAAATCAAACACGGTTTGTGCTAGCTCTTTGAAACTTGGCACAATAATGTAGTTCCAAGTTCTATCGCTATGGTTTGTGTGCTATTGAAGTAGCCCCAAGCAGAGACTGACGAGAATCCCTTTCATAGAAAGGGGTTGCCAGGCATCCAAAAAACTGCGAGTTTCCTGAAATCTCAGCAAACATTTTTTCACCCAGTCTTGATGATACTTCCATTTAATGATCAGTACACCAATCCCACTTGGCTCACCAAATTTCGTTCTTCTAGGTTAAACCGTTCCTTTGCAGTAACCGTTTTCATGTTTAGGTTTCACTCTGTTTTCTCCTATATGCATACATGTAGTTGGAACTCTAAATCAAACACGGTTTGTGCTAGCTCTTTGAAACTTGGCACAATAATGTAGTTCCAAGTTCTATCGCTATGGTTTGTGTGCTATTGAAGTAGCCCCAAGCAGAGACTGACGAGAATCCCTTTCATAGAAAGGGGTTGCCAGGCTTCCAAAAAACTGCGAGTTTCCTGAAATCTCAGCAAACATTTTTTCACCCAGTCTTGATGATACTTCCATTTAATGATCAGTACACCAATCCCACTTGGCTCACCAAATTTCGTTCTTCTAGGTTAAACCGTTCCTTTGCAGTAACCGTTTTCATGTTTAGGTTTCACTCTGTTTTCTCCTATATGCATACATGTAGTTGGAACTCTAAATCAAACACGGCTTGTGCTAGCTCTTTGAAACTTGGCACAATAATGTAGTTCCAAGTTCTATCGCTATGGTTTGTGTGCTATTGAAGTAGCCCCAAGCAGAGACTGACGAGAATCCCTTTCATTGAAAGGGGTTGCCAAGCTTGCAAAAAACTGCGAGTTTCCCATTTTTTCACCCAGTCTTGATGATCCTTCCATTTAATGATCAGTACACCAATCCCACTTGGCTCAACAAATTTCGTTCTTCTAGGTTAAACCGTTCCTTTGCAGTAACCGTTTTCATGTTTAGGTTTCACTCTGTTTTCTCCTATATGCATACATGTAGTTGGAACTCTAAATCAAACACGGTTTGTGCTAGCTCTTTGAAACTTGGCACAATAATGTAGTTCCAAGTTCTATCGCTATGGTTTGTGTGCTATTGAAGTAGCCCCAAGCAGAGACTGACGAGAATCCCTTTCATAGAAAGGGGTTGCCAGGCTTCCAAAAAACTGCGAGTTTCCTGAAATCTCAGCAAACATTTTTTCACCCAGTCTTGATTATACTTCCATTTAATGATCAGTACACCAATCCCACTTGGCTCACCAAATTTCGTTCTTCTAGGTTAAACCGTTCCTTTGCAGTAACCGTTTTCATGTTTAGGTTTCACTCTGTTTTCTCCTATATGCATACATGTAGTTGGAACTCTAAATCAAACACGGCTTGTGCTAGCTCTTTTGAAACTTGGCACAATAATGTAGTTCCAAGTTCTATCGCTATGGTTTGTGTGCTATTGAAGTAGCCCCAAGCAGAGACTGACGAGAATCACTTTCATTGAAAGGGGTTGCCAGGCTTCCAAAAAACTGCGAGTTTCCTGAAATCTCAGCAAACATTTTTTCACCCAGTCTTGATGATACTTCCATTTAATGATCAGTACACCAATCCCACTTGGCTCACCAAATTTCGTTCTTCTAGGTTAAACCGTTCCTTTGCAGTAACCGTTTTTTATGTTTAGGTTTCACTCTGTTTTCTCCTATATGCATACATGTAGTTGGAACTCTAAATCAAACACGGTTTGTGCTAGCTCTTTGAAACTTGGCACAATAATGTAGTTCCAAGTTCTATCGCTATGGTTTTGTGTGCTATTGAAGTAGCCCCAAGCAGAGACTGACGAGAATCCCTTTCATAGAAAGGGGTTGCCAGGCTTCCAAAAAACTGCGAGTTTCCTGAAATCTCAGCAAACATTTTTTCACCCAGTCTTGATGATCCTTCCATTTAATGATCAGTACACCAATCCCACTTGGCTCAACAAATTTCGTTCTTCTAGGTTAAACCGTTCCTTTGCAGTAACCGTTTTCATGTTTAGGTTTCACTCTGTTTTCTCCTATATGCATACATGTAGTTGGAACTCTAAATCAAACACGGTTTGTGCTAGCTCTTTGAAACTTGGCACAATAATGTAGTTCCAAGTTCTATCGCTATGGTTTGTGTGCTATTGAAGTAGCCCCAAGCAGAGACTGACGAGAATCCCTTTCATAGAAAGGGGTTGCCAGGCTTCCAAAAAACTGCGAGTTTCCTGAAATCTCAGCAAACATTTTTTCACCCAGTCTTGATTATACTTCCATTTAATGATCAGTACACCAATCCCACTTGGCTCACCAAATTTCGTTCTTCTAGGTTAAACCGTTCCTTTGCAGTAACCGTTTTCATGTTTAGGTTTCACTCTGTTTTCTCCTATATGCATACATGTAGTTGGAACTCTAAATCAAACACGGCTTGTGCTAGCTCTTTGAAACTTGGCACAATAATGTAGTTCCAAGTTCTATCGCTATGGTTTGTGTGCTATTGAAGTAGCCCCAAGCAGAGACTGACGAGAATCACTTTCATTGAAAGGGGTTGCCAGGCTTCCAAAAAACTGCGAGTTTCCTGAAATCTCAGCAAACATTTTTTCACCCAGTCTTGATGATACTTCCATTTAATGATCAGTACACCAATCCCACTTGGCTCACCAAATTTCGTTCTTCTAGGTTAAACCGTTCCTTTGCAGTAACCGTTTTCATGTTTAGGTTTCACTCTGTTTTCTCCTATATGGATACATGTAGTTGGAACTCTAAATCAAACACGGTTTGTGCTAGCTCTTTGAAACTCGGCACAATAATGTAGTTCCAAGTTCTATCGATATGGTTTGTGTGCTATTGAATTAGCCCCAAGCAGAGACTGACGAGAATCCCTTTCATTGAAAGGGGTTGCCAAGCTTCCAAAAAACTACGAGTTTCCTGAAATCTCAGCAAACATTTTTTCACCCAATCTTGATGATACTTCCATTTAATGATCAGTACACCAATCCCACTTGGCTCACCAAATTTCGTTCTTCTAGGTTAAACCGTTCCTTTGCAGTAACCGTTTTCATGTTTAGGTTTCACTCTGTTTTCTCCTATATGGATACATGTAGTTGGAACTCTAAATCAAACACGGTTTGTGCTAGCTCTTTGAAACTTGGCACAATAATGTAGTTCCAAGTACTATCGCTATGGTTTGTGTGCTATTGAAGTAGCCCCAAGCAGAGACTGACGAGAATCCCTTTCATTGAAAGGGGTTGCCAGGGCTTCCAAAAAACTGCGAGTTTCCTGAAATCTCAGCAAACATTTTTTCACCCAGTCTTGATGATACTTCCATTTAATGATCAGGACACCTTTCCCACTTGGCTCACCAAATTTCGTTCGTCTATGTTAAACCGTTCCTTTGCAGTAACCGTTTTCATGTTTAGGTTTCACTCTGTTTTCTCCTATATGCATACATGTAGTTGGAACTCTAAATCAAACACGGTTTGTGCTAGCTCTTTGAAACTTGGCACAATAATGTAGTTCCAAGTTCTATCGCTATGGTTTGTGTGCTATTGAAGTAGCCCCAAGCAGAGACTGACGAGAATACCTTTCATTGAAAGGGGTTGCCAGGCTTCCAAAAAACTGCGAGTTTCCTGAAATCTCAGCAAACATTTTTTACACACAATGTTGATGATACTTGCAGGTAGTGATCAGTACACCAATCTCACGTGGCTCACTAAATTTCGTTCTTCTAGGTTAAACCGTTCCTTTGCAGTAAGCGTTTTCATGTTTAGGTTTCACTCTGTTTTCTCCTATATGGATACATGTAGTTGGAACTCTAAATCAAACACGGTTTGTGCTAGCTCTTTGAAACTTGGCACAATAATGTAGTTCCAAGTTGTATCGCTATGGTTTGTGTGCTATTGAAGTAGCCCCAAGCAGAGACTGAGGAGAATCACTTCATTGAAAGGGGTTGCCAGGCTTCCAAAAAACTGCGAGTTTCCTGAAATCTCAGCAAACATTTTTTCACCCAGTCTTGATGATACTTCCATTTAATGATCAGGACACCAATCCCACTTGGCTCACCAAATTTCCTTCTTCTAGGTTAAACCGTTCCTTTGCAGTAACCGTTTTCATGTTTAGGTTTCACTCTGTTTTCTCCTATATGGATACATGTAGTTGGAACTCTAAATAAAACACGGTTGTGCTAGCTCTTTGAAACTTGGCACAATAATGTAGTTCCAAGTTCTATCGCTATGGATGTGGGCTATTGAAGTAGCCCCAAGCAGAGACTGACGAGAATCCCTTTCATAGAAAGGGGTTGCCAGGCTTCCAAAAAACTGCGAGTTTCCTGAAATCTCTGCAAACATTTTTTCACCCAGTCTTGATGATACTTCCATTTAATGATCAGTACACCAATCCCACTTGGCTCAACAAATTTCGTTCTTCTAGGTTAAAACCGTTCCTTTGCAGTAACCGTTTTCATGTTTAGGTTTCACTCTGTTTTCTCCTATATGGATACATGTAGTTGGAACTCTAAATCAAACACGGTTTGTGCTAGCTCTTTGAAACTTGGCACAATAATGTAGTTCCAAGTTCTATCGCTATGGTTTGTGTGCTATTGAAGTAGCCCCAAGCAGAGACTGACGAGAATCCCTTCATAGAAAGGGGTTGCCAGGCATCCAAAAAACTGCGAGTTTCCTGAAATCTCAGCAAACATTTTTCACCCAGTCTTGATGATACTTCCATTTAATGATCAGTACACCAATCCCACTTGGCTCACCAAATTTCGTTCTTCTAGGTTAAACCGTTCCTTTGCAGTAACCGTTTTCATGTTTAGGTTTCACTCTGTTTTCTCCTATATGCATACATGTAGTTGGAACTCTAAATCAAACACGGTTTGTGCTAGCTCTTTGAAACTTGGCACAATAATGTAGTTCCAAGTTCTATCGCTATGGTTTGTGTGCTATTGAAGTAGCCCCAAGCAGAGACTGACGAGAATCCCTTTCATAGAAAGGGGTTGCCAGGCTTCCAAAAAACTGCGAGTTTCCTGAAATCTCAGCAAACATTTTTTTCACCCAGTCTTGATGATACTTCCATTTAATGATCAGTACACCAATCCCACTTGGCTCACCAAATTTCGTTCTTCTA
The DNA here is from genome assembly GCF_045843805.1 of Urocitellus parryii. Classification (NCBI taxonomy): domain Eukaryota; kingdom Metazoa; phylum Chordata; class Mammalia; order Rodentia; family Sciuridae; genus Urocitellus; species Urocitellus parryii. The sequence continues at coordinate 36,128 of NW_027552151.1, read as the reverse complement.
GGTTAAACCGTTCCTTTGCAGTAACCGTTTTCATGTTTAGGTTTCACTCTGTTTTCTCCTATATGCATACATGTAGTTGGAACTCTAAATCAAACACGGCTTGTGCTAGCTCTTTGAAACTTGGCACAATAATGTAGTTCCAAGTTCTATCGCTATGGTTTGTGTGCGATTGAAGTAGCCCCAAGCAGAGACTGACGAGAATCCCTTTCATTGAAAGGGGTTGCCAAGCTTGCAAAAAACTGCGAGTTTCCTGAAATCTCAGCAAACATTTTTTCACCCAATCTTGATGATACTTCTTTTTAATGATCAGTACACCAATCCCACTTGGCTCACCAAATTTCGTTCTTCTAGGTTAAACCGTTCCTTTGCAGTAACCGTTTTCATGTTTATGTTTCACTCTGTTTTCTCCTATATGGATACATGTAGTTGGAACTCTAAATCAAACACGGTTTGTGCTAGCTCTTTGAAACTCGGCAAAATAATGTAGTTCCAAGTTCTATCGCTATGGTTTGTGTGCTATTGAAGTAGCCCCAAGCAGAGACTGACGAGAATCCCTTTCATTGAAAGGGGTTGCCAAGCTACCAAAAAACTACGAGTTTCCTGAAATCTCAGCAAACATTTTTCACCCAATCTTGATGATACTTCCATTTAATGATCAGTACACCAATCCCACTTGGCTCACCAAATTTCGTTCCTTTGAAGTAACCGTTTTCATGTTTAGGTTTCACTCTGTTTTCTCCTATATGGATACATGTAGTTGGAACTCTAAATCAAACACGGTTTGTGCTAGCTCTTTGAAACTCGGCACAATAATGTAGTTCCAAGTTCTATCGCTATGGTTTGTGTGCTATTGAAGTAGCCCCAAGCAGAGACTGACGAGAATCCCTTTCATAGAAAGGGGTTGCCAGGCTTCCAAAAAACTGCGAGTTTCCTGAAATCTCAGCAAACATTTTTTCACCCAATCTTGATGATACTTCCATTTAATGATCAGTACACCAGTCCCACTTAGCTCACCAAATTTCGTTCTTCTAGGTTAAACCGTTCCTTTGCAGTAATCGTTTTCATGTTTAGGTTTCACTCTGTTTCCTCCTATATGGATACATGTAGTTGGAACTAGAAATCAAACACGGTTTGTGCTAGCTCTTTGAAACTTGGCACAATAATGTAGTTCCAAGTTCTATCGCTATGGTTTGTGTGCTATTGAAGTAGCCCCAAGCAGAGACTGACGAGAATCACTTTCATTGAAAGGGGTTGCCAGGCTTCCAAAAAACTGCGAGTTTCCTGAAATCTCAGCAAACATTTTTTCACACAATGTTGATGATACTTGCAGGTAGTGATCAGTACACCAATCTCACTTGGCTCACTAAATTTCGTTCTTCTACGTTAAACCGTTCCTTTGCAGTAAGCGTTTTCATGTTTAGGTTTCACTCTGTTTTCTCCTATATGGATACATGTAGTTGGAACTCTAAATCAAACACGGTTTGTGCTAGCTCTTTGAAACTTGGCACAATAATGTAGTTCCAAGTTGTATCGCTATGGTTTGTGTGCTATTGAAGTAGCCCCAAGCAGAGACTGACGAGAATCACTTTCATTGAAAGGGGTTGCCAGGCTTCCAAAAAACTGCGAGTTTCCTGAAATCTCAGCAAACATTTTTTCACCCAGTCTTGATGATACTTCCATTTAATGATCAGGACACCAATCCCACTTGGCTCACCAAATTTCCTTCTTCTAGGTTAAACCGTTCCTTTGCAGTAACCGTTTTCATGTTTAGGTTTCACTCTGTTTTCTCCTATATGGATACATGTAGTTGGAACTCTAAATCAAACACGGTTTGTGCTAGCTCTTTGAAACTTGGCACAATAATGTAGTTCCAAGTTCTATCGCTATGGTTTGTGGGCTATTGAAGTAGCCCCAAGCAGAGACTGACGAGAATCCCTTTCATAGAAAGGGGTTGCCAGGCTTCCAAAAAACTGCGAGTTTCCTGAAATCTCTGCAAACATTTTTTCACCCAGTCTTGATGATACTTCCATTTAATGATCAGTACACCAATCCCACTTGGCTCACCAAATTTCGTTCTTCTAGGTTAAACCGTTCCTTTGCAGTAACCGTTTTCATGTTTAGGTTTCACTCTGTTTTCTCCTATATGGATACATGTAGTTGGAACTCTAAATCAAACACGGTTTGTGCTAGCTCTTTGAAACTTGGCACAATAATGTAGTTCCAAGTTCTATCGCTATGGTTTGTGTGCTATTGAAGTAGCCCCAAGCAGAGACTGACGAGAATCCCTTTCATAGAAAGGGGTTGCCAGGCATCCAAAAAACTGCGAGTTTCCTGAAATCTCAGCAAACATTTTTTCACCCAGTCTTGATGATACTTCCATTTAATGATCAGTACACCAATCCCACTTGGCTCACCAAATTTCGTTCTTCTAGGTTAAACCGTTCCTTTGCAGTAACCGTTTTCATGTTTAGGTTTCACTCTGTTTTCTCCTATATGCATACATGTAGTTGGAACTCTAAATCAACCACGGCTTGTGCTAGCTCTTTGAAACTTGGCACAATAATGTAGTTCCAAGTTCTATCGGTATGGATTGTGTGCTATTGAAGTAGCCCCAAGCAGAGACTGACGAGAATCCCTTTCATTGAAAGGGGTTGCCAAGCTTGCAAAAAACTGCGAGTTTTTTGAAATCTCAGCAAACATTTTTTCACCCAATCTTGATGATACTTCCATTTAATGATCAGTACACCAATCCCACTTGGCTCAACAAATTTCGTTCTTCTAGGCTAAACCGTTCCTTTGCAGTAACCGTTTTCATGTTTAGGTTTCACTCTGTTTTCTCCTATATGGATACATGTATTTGGAACTCTAAATCAAACACGGTTTGTGCTAGCTCTTTGAAACTTGGCACAATAATGTAGTTCCAAGTTCTATCGCTATGGTTTGTGTGCTATTGAAGTAGCCCCAAGCAGAGACTGACGAGAATCCCTTTCATAGAAAGGGGTTGCCAAGCTTCCAAAAAACTACGAGTTTCCTGAAATCTCAGCAAACATTTTTTCACCCAATCTTGATGATACTTCCATTTAATGATCAGTACACCAATCCCACTTGGCTCACCAAATTTCGTTCTTCTAGGTTAAACCGTTCCTTTGAAGTAACCGTTTTCATGTTTAGGTTTCACTCTGTTTTCTCCTATATGGATACATGTAGTTGGAACTCTAAATCAAACACGGTTTGTGCTAGCTCTTTGAAACTTGGCACAATAATGTAGTTCCAAGTACTATCGCTATGGTTTGTGTGCTATTGAAGTAGCCCCAAGCAGAGACTGACGAGAATCACTTTCATTGAAAGGGGTTGCCAGGCTTCCAAAAAACTGCGAGTTTCCTGAAATCTCAGCAAACATTTTTTCACCCAGTCTTGATGATACTTCCATTTAATGATCAGTACACCAGTCCCACTTGGCTCACCAAATTTCGTTCTTCTAGGTTAAACCGTTCCTTTGCAGTAACCGTTTTCATGTTTAGGTTTCACTCTGTTTTCTCCTATATGGATACATGTAGTTGGAACTAGAAATCAAACACGGTTTGTGCTAGCTCTTTGAAACTTGGCACAATAATGTAGTTCCAAGTTCTATCGCTATGGTTTGTGTGCTATTGAAGTAGCCCCAAGCAGAGACTGACGAGAATCCCTTTCATTGAAAGGGGTTGCCAAGCTTCCAAAAAACTGCGAGTTTCCTGAAATCTCAGAAACATTTTTTCACCCAATCTTGATGATACTTCTTTTTAATGATCAGTACACCAATCCCACTTGGCTCACCAAATTTCGTTCTTCTAGGTTAAACCGTTCCTTTGCAGTAACCGTTTTCATGTTTAGGTTTCACTCTGTTTTCTCCTATATGGATACATGTATTTGGAACTCTAAATCAAACACGGTTTGTGCTAGCTCTTTGAAACTTGGCACAATAATGTAGTTCCAAGTACTATCGCTATGGTTTGTGTGCTATTGAAGTAGCCCCAAGCAGAGACTGACGAGAATCACTTTCATTGAAAGGGGTTGCCAGGCTTCCATAAAACTGCGAGTTTCCTGAAATCTCAGCAAACATTTTTTCACCCAGTCTTGATGATACTTCCATTTAATGATCAGGACACCAATCCCACTTGGCTCACCAAATTTCGTTCGTCTATGTTAAACCGTTCCTTTGCAGTAACCGTTTTCATGTTTAGGTTTCACTCTGTTTTCTCCTATATGGATACATGTAGTTGGAACTCTAAATCAAACACGGTTTGTGCTAGCTCTTTGAAACTTGGCACAATAATGTAGTTCCAAGTTCTATCGCTATGGTTTGTGTGCTATTGAAGTAGCCCCAAGCAGAGACTGACGAGAATCACTTTCATTGAAAGGGGTTGCCAGGCTTCCAAAAAACTGCGAGTTTCCTGAAATCTCAGCAAACATTTTTTCACACAATGTTGATGATACTTGCAGGTAGTGATCAGTACACGAATCTCACTTGGCTCACTAAATTTTCGTTCTTCTAGGTTAAACCGTTCCTTCGCAGTAAGCGTTTTCATGTTTAGGTTTCACTCTGTTTTCTCCTATATGGATACATGTAGTTGGAACTCTAAATCAAACACGGTTTGTGCTAGCTCTTTGAAACTTGGCACAATAATGTAGTTCCAAGTTGTATCGCTATGGTTTGTGTGCTATTGAAGTAGCCCCAAGCAGAGACTGACGAGAATCACTTTCATTGAAAGGGGTTGCCAGGCTTCCAAAAAACTGCGAGTTTCCTGAAATCTCAGCAAACATTTTTTCACCCAGTCTTGATGATACTTCCATTTAATGATCAGGACACCAATCCCACTTGGCTCACCAAATTTCCTTCTTCTAGGTTAAACCGTTCCTTTGCAGTAACCGTTTTCATGTTTAGGTTTCACTCTGTTTTCTCCTATATGGATACATGTAGTTGGAACTCTAAATCAAACACGGTTTGTGCTAGCTCTTTGAAACTTGGCACAATAATGTAGTTCCAAGTTCTATCGCTATGGTTTGTGGGCTATTGAAGTAGCCCCAAGCAGAGACTGACGAGAATCCCTTTCATAGAAAGGGGTTGCCAGGCTTCCAAAAAACTGCGAGTTTCCTGAAATCTCTGCAAACATTTTTTCACCCAGTCTTGATGATACTTCCATTTAATGATGAGTACACCAATCCCACTTGGCTCAACAAATTTCGTTCTTCTAGGTTAAACCGTTCCTTTGCAGTAACCGTTTTCATGTTTAGGTTTCACTCTGTTTTCTCCTATATGGATACATGTAGTTGGAACTCTAAATCAAACACGGTTTGTGCTAGCTCTTTGAAACTTGGCACAATAATGTAGTTCCAAGTTCTATCGCTATGGTTTGTGTGCTATTGAAGTAGCCCCAAGCAGAGACTGACGAGGAATCCTTTCATATGAAAGGGGTTGCCAGGCATCCCAAAAAACTGCCGAGTTTCCTGAAATCTCAGCAAACATTTTTTCACCCAGTCTTGATGATACTTCCATTTAATGATCAGTACACCAATCCCACTTGGCTCACCAAATTTCGTTCTTCTAGGTTAAACCGTTCCTTTGCAGTAACCGTTTTCATGTTTAGGTTTCACTCTGTTTTCTCCTATATGCATACATGTAGTTGGAACTCTAAATCAAACACGGCTTCTGCTAGCTCTTTGAAACTTGGCACAATAATGTAGTTCCAAGTTCTATCGCTATGGATTGTGTGCTATTGAAGTAGCCCCAAGCAGAGACTGACGAGAATCCCTTTCATTGAAAGGGGTTGCCAAGCTTGCAAAAAACTGCGAGTTCCTGAAATCTCAGCAAACATTTTTTCACCCAATCTTGATGATACTTCCATTTAATGATCAGTACACCAATCCCACTTGGCTCACCAAATTTCGTTCTTCTAGGTTAAACCGGTCCTTTGCAGTAACCGTTTTCATGTTTAGGTTTCACTCTGTTTTCTCCTATATGCATACATGTAGTTGGAACTCTAAATCAAACACGGTTTGTGCTAGCTCTTTGAAACTTGGCACAATAATGTAGTTCCAAGTTCTATCGCTATGGTTTGTGTGCTATTGAAGTAGCCCCAAGCAGAGACTGACGAGAATCCCTTTCATAGAAAGGGGTTGCCAGGCTTCCAAAAAACTGCGGAGTTTCCTGAAATCTCAGCAAACATTTTTCACCCAGTCTTGATGATCCTTCCATTTAATATCAGTACACCAATCCCACTTGGCTCAACAAATTTCGTTCTTCTAGGTTAAACGTTCCTTTGCAGTAACCGTTTTCATGTTTAGGTTTCACTCTGTTTTCTCCTATATGCATACATGTAGTTGGAACTCTAAATCAAACACGGTTTGTGCTAGCTCTTTGAAACTTGGCACAATAATGTAGTTCCAAGTTCTATCGCTATGGTTTGTGTGCTATTGAAGTAGCCCCAAGCAGAGACTGACGAGAATCCCTTTCATAGAAAGGGGTTGCCAGGCTTCCAAAAAACTGCGAGTTTCCTGAAATCTCAGCAAACATTTTTTCACCCAGTCTTGATTATACTTCCATTTAATGATCAGTACACCAATCCCACTTGGCTCACCAAATTTCGTTCTTCTAGGTTAAACCGTTCCTTTGCAGTAACCGTTTTCATGTTTAGGTTTCACTCTGTTTTCTCCTATATGCATACATGTAGTTGGAACTCTAAATCAAACACGGCTTGTGCTAGCTCTTTGAAACTTGGCACAATAATGTAGTTCCAAGTTCTATCGCTATGGTTTGTGTGCTATTGAAGTAGCCCCAAGCAGAGACTGACGAGAATCACTTTCATTGAAAGGGGTTGCCAGGCTTCCAAAAAACTGCGAGTTTCCTGAAATCTCAGCAAACATTTTTTCACCCAGTCTTGATGATACTTCCATTTAATGATCAGTACACCAATCCCACTTGGCTCACCAAATTTCGTTCTTCTAGGTTAAACCGTTCCTTTGCAGTAACCGTTTTTATGTTTAGGTTTCACTCTGTTTTCTCCTATATGCATACATGTAGTTGGAACTCTAAATCAAACACGGTTTGTGCTAGCTCTTTGAAACTTGGCACAATAATGTAGTTCCAAGTTCTATCGCTATGGTTTGTGTGCTATTGAAGTAGCCCCAAGCAGAGACTGACGAGAATCCCTTTCATAGAAAGGGGTTGCCAGGCTTCCAAAAAACTGCGAGTTTCCTGAAATCTCAGCAAACATTTTTTCACCCAGTCTTGATGATCCTTCCATTTAATGATCAGTACACCAATCCCACTTGGCTCAACAAATTTCGTTCTTCTAGGTTAAACCGTTCCTTTGCAGTAACCGTTTTCATGTTTAGGTTTCACTCTGTTTTCTCCTATATGCATACATGTAGTTGGAACTCTAAATCAAACACGGTTTGTGCTAGCTCTTTGAAACTTGGCACAATAATGTAGTTCCAAGTTCTATCGCTATGGTTTGTGTGCTATTGAAGTAGCCCCAAGCAGAGACTGACGAGAATCCCTTTCATAGAAAGGGGTTGCCAGGCTTCCAAAAAACTGCGAGTTTCCTGAAATCTCAGCAAACATTTTTTCACCCAGTCTTGATTATACTTCCATTTAATGATCAGTACACCAATCCCACTTGGCTCACCAAATTTCGTTCTTCTAGGTTAAACCGTTCCTTTGCAGTAACCGTTTTCATGTTTAGGTTTCACTCTGTTTTCTCCTATATGCATACATGTAGTTGGAACTCTAAATCAAACACGGCTTGTGCTAGCTCTTTGAAACTTGGCACAATAATGTAGTTCCAAGTTCTATCGCTATGGTTTGTGTGCTATTGAAGTAGCCCCAAGCAGAGACTGACGAGAATCACTTTCATTGAAAGGGGTTGCCAGGCTTCCAAAAAACTGCGAGTTTCCTGAAATCTCAGCAAACATTTTTTCACCCAGTCTTGATGATACTTCCATTTAATGATCAGTACACCAATCCCACTTGGCTCACCAAATTTCGTTCTTCTAGGTTAAACCGTTCCTTTGCAGTAACCGTTTTCATGTTTAGGTTTCACTCTGTTTTCTCCTATATGGATACATGTAGTTGGAACTCTAAATCAAACACGGTTTGTGCTAGCTCTTTGAAACTCGGCACAATAATGTAGTTCCAAGTTCTATCGATATGGTTTGTGTGCTATTGAATTAGCCCCAAGCAGAGACTGACGAGAATCCCTTTCATTGAAAGGGGTTGCCAAGCTTCCAAAAAACTACGAGTTTCCTGAAATCTCAGCAAACATTTTTTCACCCAATCTTGATGATACTTCCATTTAATGATCAGTACACCAATCCCACTTGGCTCACCAAATTTCGTTCCTTTGAAGTAACCTTTTTCATGTTTAGGTTTCACTCTGTTTTCTCCTATATGGATACATGTAGTTGGAACTCTAAATCAAACACGGTTTGTGCTAGCTCTTTGAAACTCGGCACAATAATGTAGTTCCAAGTTCTATCGCTATGGTTTGTGTGCTATTGAAGTAGCCCCAAGCAGAGACTGACGAGAATCCCTTTCATAGAAAGGGGTTGCCAGGCTTCCAAAAAACTGCGAGTTTCCTGAAATCTCAGCAAACATTTTTTCACCCAGTCTTGATGATACTTCCATTTAATGATCAGTACACCAGTCCCACTTGGCTCACCAAATTTCGTTCTTCTAGGTTAAACCGTTCCTTTGCAGTAACCATTTTCATGTTTAGGTTTCACTCTGTTTTCTCCTATATGGATACATGTAGTTGGAACTAGAAATCAAACACGGTTTGTGCTAGCTCTTTGAAACTTGGCACAATAATGTAGTTCCAAGTTCTATCGCTATGGTTTGTGTGCTATTGAAGTAGCCCCAAGCAGAGACTGACGAGAATCCCTTTCATTGAAAGGGGTTGCCAAGCTTCCAAAAAACTGCGAGTTTCCTGAAATCTCAGAAACATTTTTTCACCCAATCTTGATGATACTTCTTTTTAATGATCAGTACACCAATCCCACTTGGCTCACCAAATTTCGTTCTTCTAGGTTAAACCGTTCCTTTGCAGTAACCGTTTTCATGTTTAGGTTTCACTCTGTTTTCTCCTATATGGATACATGTAGTTGGAACTCTAAATCAAACACGGTTTGTGCTAGCTCTTTGAAACTTGGCACAATAATGTAGTTCCAAGTACTATCGCTATGGTTTGTGTGCTATTGAAGTAGCCCCAAGCAGAGACTGACGAGAATCACTTTCATTGTAAGGGGTTGCCAGGCTTCCAAAAAACTGCGAGTTTCCTGAAATCTCAGCAAACATTTTTTCACCCAGTCTTGATGATACTTCCATTTAATGATCAGGACACCAATCCCACTTGGCTCACCAAATTTCGTTCGTCTATGTTAAACCGTTCCTTTGCAGTAACCGTTTTCATGTTTAGGTTTCACTCTGTTTTCTCCTATATGGATACATGTAGTTGGAACTCTAAATCAAACACGGTTTGTGCTTGCTCTTTGAAACTTGGCACAATAATGTAGTTCCAAGTTCTATCGCTATGGTTTGTGTGCTATTGAAGTAGCCCCAAGCAGAGACTGACGAGAATCACTTTCATTGAAAGGGGTTGCCAGGCTTCCAAAAAACTGCGAGTTTCCTGAAATCTCAGCAAACATTTTTTCACACAATGTTGATGATACTTGCAGGTAGTGATCAGTACACGAATCTCACTTGGCTCACTAAATTTCGTTCTTCTAGGTTAAACCGTTCCTTTGCAGTAAGCGTTTTCATGTTTAGGTTTCACTCTGTTTTCTCCTATATGGATACATGTAGTTGGAACTCTAAATCAAACACGGTTTGTGCTAGCTCTTTGAAACTTGGCACAATAATGTAGTTCCAAGTTGTATCGCTATGGTTTGTGTGCTATTGAAGTAGCCCCAAGCAGAGACTGACGAGAATCACTTTCATTGAAAGGGGTTGCCAGGCTTCCAAAAAACTGCGAGTTTCCTGAAATCTCAGCAAACATTTTTTCACCCAGTCTTGATGATACTTCCATTTAATGATCAGGACACCAATCCCACTTGGCTCACCAAATTTCGTTCTTCTAGGTTAAACCGTTCCTTTGCAGTAACCGTTTTCATGTTTAGGTTTCACTCTGTTTTCTCCTATATGGATACATGTAGTTGGAACTAGAAATCAAACACGGTTTGTGCTAGCTCTTTGAAACTTGGCACAATAATGTAGTTCCAAGTTCTATCGCTATGGTTTGTGTGCTATTGAAGTAGCCCCAAGCAGAGACTGACGAGAATCCCTTTCACTAAAAGGGATTGCCAGGATTGCAAAAAACTGCGAGTTTCCTGAAATCTCAGCAAACATTTTTTCACCCAGTCTTGATGATACTTCCATTTAATGATCAGTACACCAATCCCACTTGGCTCACCAAATTTCGTTCTTCTAGGTTAAACCGTTCCTTTGCAGTAACCGTTTTCATGTTTAGGTTTCACTCTGTTTTCTCCTATATGCATACATGTAGTTGGAACTCTAAATCAAACACGGTTTGTGCTAGCTCTTTGAAACTTGGCACAATAATGTAGTTCCAAGTTCTATCGCTATGGTTTGTGTGATATTGAAGTAGCCCCAAGCAGAGACTGACGAGAATCCCTTATATTGAAAGGGGTTGCCAAGCTTCCAAAAAACTGCGAGTTTCCTGAAATCTCAGCAAACATTTTTTCACCCAATCTTGATGATACTTCCATTTAATGATCAGTACACCAATCCCACTTGGCTCACCAAATTTCGTTCTTCTAGGTTAAACCGTTCCTTTGAAGTAACCGTTTTCATGTTTAGGTTTCACTCTGTTTTCTCCTATATGGATACATGTAGTTGGAACTCTAAATCAAACACGGTTTGTGCTAGCTCTTTGAAACTTGGCACAATAATGTAGTTCCAAGTACTATCGCTATGGTTTGTGTGCTATTGAAGTAGCCCCAAGCAGAGACTGACGAGAATCACTTTCATTGAAAGGGGTTGCCAGGCTTCCAAAAAACTGCGAGTTTCCTGAAATCTCAGCAAACATTTTTTCACCCAGTCTTGATGATACTTCCATTTAATGATCAGTACACCAGTCCCACTTGGCTCACCAAATTTCGTTCTTCTAGGTTAAACCGTTCCTTTGCAGTAACCGTTTTCATGTTTAGGTTTCACTCTGTCTTCTCCTATATGGATACATGTAGTTGGAACTAGAAATCAAACACGGTTTGTGCTAGCTCTTTGAAACTTGGCACAATAATGTAGTTCCAAGTTCTATCGCTATGGTTTGTGTGCTATTGAAGTAGCCCCAAGCAGAGACTGACGAGAATCCCTTTCATTGAAAGGGGTTGCCAAGCTTCCAAAAAACTGCGAGTTTCCTGAAATCTCAGAAACATTTTTTCACCCAATCTTGATGATACTTCTTTTTAATGATCAGTACACCAATCCCACTTGGCTCACCAAATTTCGTTCTTCTAGGTTAAACCGTTCCTTTGCAGTAACCGTTTTCATGTTTAGGTTTCACTCTGTTTTCTCCTATATGGATACATGTAGTTGGAACTAGAAATCAAACACGGTTTGTGCTAGCTCTTTGAAACTTGGCACAATAATGTAGTTCCAAGTTCTATCGCTATGGTTTGTGTGCTATTGAAGTAGCCCCAAGCAGAGACTGACGAGAATCACTTTCATTGAAAGGGGTTGCCAGGCTTCCAAAAAACTGCGAGTTTCCTGAAATCTCAGCAAACATTTTTTCACCCAGTCTTGATGATACTTCCATTTAATGATCGGGACACCAATCCCACTTGGCTCACCAAATTTCGTTCGTCTATGTTAAACCGTTCCTTTGCAGTAACCGTTTTCATGTTTAGGTTTCACTCTGTTTTCTCCTATATGGATACATGTAGTTGGAACTCTAAATCAAACACGGTTTGTGCTAGCTCTTTGAAACTTGGCACAATAATGTAGTTCCAAGTTCTATCGCTATGGTTTGTGTGCTATTGAAGTAGCCCCAAGCAGAGACTGACGAGAATCACTTTCATTGAAAGGGGTTGCCAGGCTTCCAAAAACTGCGAGTTTCCTGAAATCTCAGCAAACATTTTTTCACACAATGTTGATGATACTTGCAGGTAGTGATCAGTACACGAATCTCACTTGGCTCACTAAATTTCATTCTTCTAGGTTAAACCGTTCCTTTGCAGTAAGCGTTTTCATGTTTAGGTTTCACTCTGTTTTCTCCTATATGGATACATGTAGTTGGAACTCTAAATCAAACACGGTTTGTGCTAGATCTTTGAAACTTGGCACAATAATGTAGTTCCAAGTTCTATCGCTATGGTTTGTGTGCTATTGAAGTAGCCCCAAGCAGAGACTGACGAGAATCCCTTTCATAGAAAGGGGTTGCCAGGCTTCCAAAAAACTGCGAGTTTCCTGAAATCTCTGCAAACATTTTTTCACCCAGTCTTGATGATACTTCCATTTAATGATCAGTACACCAATCCCACTTGGCTCACCAAATTTCGTTCTTCTAGGTTAAACCGTTCCTTTGCAGTAACCGTTTTCATGTTTAGGTTTCACTCTGTTTTCTCCTATATGGATACATGTAGTTGGAACTCTAAATCAAACACGGTTTGTGCTAGCTCTTTGAAACTTGGCACAATAATGTAGTTCCAAGTTCTATCGCTATGGTTTGTGTGCTATTGAAGTAGCCCCAAGCAGAGACTGACGAGAATCCCTTTCACTAAAAGGGATTGCCAGGATTGCAAAAAACTGCGAGTTTCCTGAAATCTCAGCAAACATTTTTTCACCCAGTCTTGATGATACTTCCATTTAATGATCAGTACACCAATCCCACTTGGCTCACCAAATTTCGTTCTTCTAGGTTAAACCGTTCCTTTGCAGTAACCGTTTTCATGTTTAGGTTTCACTCTGTTTTCTCCTATATGCATACATGTAGTTGGAACTCTAAATCAAACACGGTTTGTGCTAGCTCTTTGAAACTTGGCACAATAATGTAGTTCCAAGTACTATCGCTATGGTTTGTGTGCTATTGAAGTAGCCCCAAGCAGAGACTGACGAGAATCACTTTCATTGAAAGGGGTTGCCAGGCTTCCAAAAAACTGCGAGTTTCCTGAAATCTCAGCAAACATTTTTTCACCCAGTCTTGATGATACTTCCATTTAATGATCAGTACACCAGTCCCACTTGGCTCACCAAATTTCGTTCTTCTAGGTTAAACCGTTCCTTTGCAGTAACCGTTTTCATGTTTAGGTTTCACTCTGTTTTCTCCTATATGGATACATGTAGTTGGAACTAGAAATCAAACACGGTTTGTGCTAGCTCTTTGAAACTTGGCACAATAATGTAGTTCCAAGTTCTATCGCTATGGTTTGTGTGCTATTGAAGTAGCCCCAAGCAGAGACTGACGAGAATCCCTTTCATTGAAAGGGGTTGCCAAGCTTCCAAAAAACTGCGAGTTTCCTGAAATCTCAGAAACATTTTTTCACCCAATCTTGATGATACTTCTTTTTAATGATCAGTACACCAATCCCACTTGGCTCACCAAATTTCGTTCTTCTAGGTTAAACCGTTCCTTTGCAGTAACCGTTTTCATGTTTAGGTTTCACTCTGTTTTCTCCTATATGGATACATGTATTTGGAACTCTAAATCAAACACGGTTTGTGCTAGCTCTTTGAAACTTGGCACAATAATGTAGTTCCAAGTACTATCGCTATGGTTTGTGAGCTATTGAAGTAGCCCCAATCAGAGACTGACGAGAATCACTTTCATTGAAAGGGGTTGCCAGGCTTCCAAAAAACTGCGAGTTTCCTGAAATCTCAGCAAACATTTTTTCACCCAGTCTTGATGATACTTCCATTTAATGATCAGGACACCAATCCCACTTGGCTCACCAAATTTCGTTCGTCTATGTTAAACCGTTCCTTTGCAGTAACCGTTTTCATGTTTAGGTTTCACTCTGTTTTCTCCTATATGGATACATGTAGTTGGAACTCTAAATCAAACACGGTTTGTGCTAGCTCTTTGAAACTTGGCACAATAATGTAGTTCCAAGTTCTATCGCTATGGTTTGTGTGCTATTGAAGTAGCCCCAAGCAGAGACTGACGAGAATCACTTTCATTGAAAGGGGTTGCCAGGCTTCCAAAAAACTGCGAGTTTCCTGAAATCTCAGCAAACATTTTTTCACACAATGTTGATGATACTTGCAGGTAGTGATCAGTACACGAATCTCACTTGGCTCACTAAATTTCGTTCTTCTAGGTTAAACCGTTCCTTTGCAGTAAGCGTTTTCATGTTTAGGTTTCACTCTGTTTTCTCCTATATGGATACATGTAGTTGGAACTCTAAATCAAACACGGTTTGTGCTAGCTCTTTGAAACTTGGCACAATAATGTAGTTCCAAGTTGTATCGCTATGGTTTGTGTGCTATTGAAGTAGCCCCAAGCAGAGACTGACGAGAATCACTTTCATTGAAAGGGGTTGCCAGGCTTCCAAAAAACTGCGAGTTTCCTGAAATCTCAGCAAACATTTTTTCACCCAGTCTTGATGATACTTCCATTTAATGATCAGGACACCAATCCCACTTGGCTCACCAAATTTCCTTCTTCTAGGTTAAACCGTTCCTTTGCAGTAACCGTTTTCATGTTTAGGTTTCACTCTGTTTTCTCCTATATGGATACATGTAGTTGGAACTCTAAATCAAACACGGTTTGTGCTAGCTCTTTGAAACTTGGCACAATAATGTAGTTCCAAGTTCTATCGCTATGGTTTGTGTGCTATTGAAGTAGCCCCAAGCAGAGACTGACGAGAATCCCTTTCACTAAAAGGGATTGCCAGGATTGCAAAAAACTGCGAGTTTCCTGAAATCTCAGCAAACATTTTTTCACCCAGTCTTGATGATACTTCCATTTAATGATCAGTACACCAATCCCACTTGGCTCACCAAATTTCGTTCTTCTAGGTTAAACCGTTCCTTTGCAGTAACCGTTTTCATGTTTAGGTTTCACTCTGTTTTCTCCTATATGCATACATGTAGTTGGAACTCTAAATCAAACACGGCTTGTGCTAGCTCTTTGAAACTTGGCACAATAATGTAGTTCCAAGTTCTATCGCTATGGTTTGTGTGCTATTGAAGTAGCCCCAAGCAGAGACTGACGAGAATCCCTTTCATTGAAAGGGGTTGCCAAGCTTGCAAAAAACTGCGAGTTTCCTGAAATCTCAGCAAACATTTTTTCACCCAATCTTGATGATACTTCCATTTAATGATCAGTACACCAATCCCACTTGGCTCACCAAATTTCGTTCTTCTAGGTTAAACCGTTCCTTTGCAGTAACCGTTTTCATGTTTAGGTTTCACTCTGTTTTCTCCTATATGGATACATGTAGTTGGAACTCTAAATCAAACACGGTTTGTGCTAGCTCTTTGAAACTTGGCACAATAATGTAGTTCCAAGTTCTATCGCTATGGTTTGTGTGCTATTGAAGTAGCCCCAAGCAGAGACTGACGAGAATCCCTTTCATTGAAAGGGGTTGCCAAGCTTCCAAAAAACTACGAGTTTCCTGAAATCTCAGCAAACATTTTTTCACCCAATCTTGATGATACTTCCATTTAATGATCAGTACACCAATCCCACTTGGCTCACCAAATTTCGTTCTTCTAGGTTAAACCGTTCCTTTGCAGTAACCGTTTTCATGTTTAGGTTTCACTCTGTTTTCTCCTATATGGATACATGTAGTTGGAACTCTAAATCAAACACGGTTTGTGCTAGCTCTTTGAAACTTGGCACAATAATGTAGTTCCAAGTACTATCGCTATGGTTTGTGTGCTATTGAAGTAGCCCCAAGCAGAGACTGACGAGAATCACTTTCATTGAAAGGGGTTGCCAGGCTTCCAAAAAACTGCGAGTTTCCTGAAATCTCAGCAAACATTTTTTCACCCAGTCTTGATGATACTTCCATTTAATGATCAGGACACCAATCCCACTTGGCTCACCAAATTTCGTTCGTCTATGTTAAACCGTTCCTTTGCAGTAACCGTTTTCATGTTTAGGTTTCACTCTGTTTTCTCCTATATGCATACATGTAGTTGGAACTCTAAATCAAACACGGTTTGTGCTAGCTCTTTGAAACTTGGCACAATAATGTAGTTCCAAGTTCTATCGCTATGGTTTGTGTGCTATTGAAGTAGCCCCAAGCAGAGACTGACGAGAATCACTTTCATTGAAAGGGGTTGCCAGGCTTCCAAAAAACTGCGAGTTTCCTGAAATCTCAGCAAACATTTTTTCACACAATGTTGATGATACTTGCAGGTAGTGATCAGTACACCAATCTCACGTGGCTCACTAAATTTCGTTCTTCTAGGTTAAACCGTTCCTTTGCAGTAAGCGTTTTCATGTTTAGGTTTCACTCTGTTTTCTCCTATATGGATACATGTAGTTGGAACTCTAAATCAAACACGGTTTGTGCTAGCTCTTTGAAACTTGGCACAATAATGTAGTTCCAAGTTGTATCGCTATGGTTTGTGTGCTATTGAAGTAGCCCCAAGCAGAGACTGACGAGAATCACTTTCATTGAAAGGGGTTGCCAGGCTTCCAAAAACTGCGAGTTTCCTGAAATCTCAGCAAACATTTTTTCACCCAGTCTTGATGATACTTCCATTTAATGATCAGGACACCAATCCCACTTGGCTCACCAAATTTCCTTCTTCTAGGTTAAACCGTTCCTTTGCAGTAACCGTTTTCATGTTTAGGTTTCACTCTGTTTTCTCCTATATGGATACATGTAGTTGGAACTCTAAATAAAACACGGTTTGTGCTAGCTCTTTGAAACTTGGCACAATAATGTAGTTCCAAGTTCTATCGCTATGGTTTGTGGGCTATTGAAGTAGCCCCAAGCAGAGACTGACGAGAATCCCTTTCATAGAAAGGGGTTGCCAGGCTTCCAAAAAACTGCGAGTTTCCTGAAATCTCTGCAAACATTTTTTCACCCAGTCTTGATGATACTTCCATTTAATGATCAGTACACCAATCCCACTTGGCTCACCAAATTTCGTTCTTCTAGGTTAAACCGTTCCTTTGCAGTAACCGTTTTCATGTTTAGGTTTCACTCTGTTTTCTCCTATATGGATACATGTAGTTGGAACTCTAAATCAAACACGGTTTGTGCTAGCTCTTTGAAACTTGGCACAATAATGTAGTTCCAAGTTCTATCGCTATGGTTTGTGTGCTATTGAAGTAGCCCCAAGCAGAGACTGACGAGAATCCCTTTCATAGAAAGGGGTTGCCAGGCATCCAAAAAACTGCGAGTTTCCTGAAATCTCAGCAAACATTTTTTCACCCAGTCTTGATGATACTTCCATTTAATGATCAGTACACCAATCCCACTTGGCTCACCAAATTTCGTTCTTCTAGGTTAAACCGTTCCTTTGCAGTAACCGTTTTCATGTTTAGGTTTCACTCTGTTTTCTCCTATATGCATACATGTAGTTGGAACTCTAAATCAAACACGGTTTGTGCTAGCTCTTTGAAACTTGGCACAATAATGTAGTTCCAAGTTCTATCGCTATGGTTTGTGTGCTATTGAAGTAGCCCCAAGCAGAGACTGACGAGAATCCCTTTCATAGAAAGGGGTTGCCAGGCTTCCAAAAAACTGCGAGTTTCCTGAAATCTCAGCAAACATTTTTTCACCCAGTCTTGATGATACTTCCATTTAATGATCAGTACACCAATCCCACTTGGCTCACCAAATTTCGTTCTTCTAGGTTAAACCGTTCCTTTGCAGTAACCGTTTTCATGTTTAGGTTTCACTCTGTTTTCTCCTATATGCATACATGTAGTTGGAACTCTAAATCAAACACGGCTTGTGCTAGCTCTTTGAAACTTGGCACAATAATGTAGTTCCAAGTTCTATCGCTATGGTTTGTGTGCTATTGAAGTAGCCCCAAGCAGAGACTGACGAGAATCCCTTTCATTGAAAGGGGTTGCCAAGCTTGCAAAAAACTGCGAGTTTCCTGAAATCTCAGCAAACATTTTTTCACCCAATCTTGATGATACTTCTTTTTAATGATCAGTACACCAATCCCACTTGGCTCACCAAATTTCGTTCTTCTAGGTTAAACCGTTCCTTTGCAGTAACCGTTTTCATGTTTAGGTTTCACTCTGTTTTCTCCTATATGGATACATGTAGTTGGAACTCTAAATCAAACACGGTTTGTGCTAGCTCTTTGAAACTCGGCACAATAATGTAGTTCCAAGTTCTATCGCTATGGTTTGTGTGCTATTGAAGTAGCCCCAAGCAGAGACTGACGAGAATCCCTTTCATTGAAAGGGGTTGCCAAGCTACCAAAAAACTACGAGTTTCCTGAAATCTCAGCAAACATTTTTTCACCCAATCTTGATGATACTTCCATTTAATGATCAGTACACCAATCCCACTTGGCTCACCAAATTTCGTTCCTTTGAAGTAACCGTTTTCATGTTTAGGTTTCACTCTGTTTTCTCCTATATGGATACATGTAGTTGGAACTCTAAATCAAACACGGTTTGTGCTAGCTCTTTGAAACTCGGCACAATAATGTAGTTCCAAGTTCTATCGCTATGGTTTGTGTGCTATTGAAGTAGCCCCAAGCAGAGACTGACGAGAATCCCTTTCATAGAAAGGGGTTGCCAGGCTTCCAAAAAACTGCGAGTTTCCTGAAATCTCAGCAAACATTTTTTCACCCAATCTTGATGATACTTCCATTTAATGATCAGTACACCAGTCCCACTTGGCTCACCAAATTTCGTTCTTCTAGGTTAAACCGTTCCTTTGCAGTAATCGTTTCATGTTTAGGTTTCACTCTGTTTCCTCCTATATGGATACATGTAGTTGGAACTAGAAATCAAACACGGTTTGTGCTAGCTCTTTGAAACTTGGCACAATAATGTAGTTCCAAGTTGTATCGCTATGGTTTGTGTGCTATTGAAGTAGCCCCAAGCAGAGACTGACGAGAATCACTTTCATTGAAAGGGGTTGCCAGGCTTCCAAAAAACTGCGAGTTTCCTGAAATCTCAGCAAACATTTTTTCACACAATGTTGATGATACTTGCAGGTAGTGATCAGTACACCAATCTCACTTGGCTCACTAAATTTCGTTCTTCTAGGTTAAACCGTTCCTTTGCAGTAAGCGTTTTCATGTTTAGGTTTCACTCTGTTTTCTCCTATATGGATACATGTAGTTGGAACTCTAAATCAAACACGGTTTGTGCTAGCTCTTTGAAACTTGGCACAATAATGTAGTTCCAAGTTGTATCGCTATGGTTTGTGTGCTATTGAAGTAGCCCCAAGCAGAGACTGACGAGAATCACTTTCATTGAAAGGGGTTGCCAGGCTTCCAAAAAACTGCGAGTTTCCTGAAATCTCAGCAAACATTTTTTCACCCAGTCTTGATGATACTTCCATTTAATGATCAGGACACCAATCCCACTTGGCTCACCAAATTTCCTTCTTCTAGGTTAAACCGTTCCTTTGCAGTAACCGTTTTCATGTTTAGGTTTCACTCTGTTTTCTCCTATATGGATACATGTAGTTGGAACTCTAAATCAAACACGGTTTGTGCTAGCTCTTTGAAACTTGGCACAATAATGTAGTTCCAAGTTCTATCGCTATGGTTTGTGTGCTATTGAAGTAGCCCCAAGCAGAGACTGACGAGAATCCCTTTCATTGAAAGGGGTTGCCAAGCTTCCAAAAAACTACGAGTTTCCTGAAATCTCAGCAAACATTTTTTCACCCAATCTTGATGATACTTCCATTTAATGATCAGTACACCAATCCCACTTGGCTCACCAAATTTCGTTCTTCTAGGTTAAACCGTTCCTTTGAAGTAACCGTTTTCATGTTTAGGTTTCACTCTGTTTTCTCCTATATGGATACATGTAGTTGGAACTCTAAATCAAACACGGTTTGTGCTAGCTCTTTGAAACTCGGCACAATAATGTAGTTCCAAGTTCTATCGCTATGGTTTGTGTGCTATTGAAGTAGCCCCAAGCGGAGACTGACGAGAATCCCTTTCATAGAAAGGGGTTGCCAGGCTTCCAAAAAACTGCGAGTTTCCTGAAATCTCAGCAAACATTTTTTCACCCAGTCTTGATGATACTTCCATTTAATGATCAGTACACCAATCCCACTTGGCTCACCAAATTTCGTTCTTCTAGGTTAAACCGTTCCTTTGCAGTAACCGTTTTCATGTTTAGGTTTCACTCTGTTTTCTCCTATATGGATACATGTAGTTGGAACTAGAAATCAAACACGGTTTGTGCTAGCTCTTTGAAACTTGGCACAATAATGTAGTTCCAAGTTCTATCGCTATGGTTTGTGTGCTATTGAAGTAGCCCCAAGCAGAGACTGACGAGAATCCCTTTCATTGAAAGGGGTTGCCAAGCTTCCAAAAAACTGCGAGTTTCCTGAAATCTCAGCAAACATTTTTTCACCCAATCTTGATGATACTTCCATTTAATGATCAGTACACCAATCCCACTTGGCTCACCAAATTTCGTTCTTCTATGTTAAACCGTTCCTTTGCAGTAACCGTTTTCATGTTTAGGTTTCATTCTGTTTTCTCCTATATGGATACATGTAGTTGGAACTCTAAATCAAACACGGTTTGTGCTAGCTCTTTGAAACTTGGCACAATAATGTAGTTCCAAGTTCTATCGCTATGGTTTGTGTGCTATTGAAGTAGCCCCAAGCAGAGACTGACGAGAATCCCTTTCATTGAAAGGGGTTGCCAAGCTTCCAAAAAACTACGAGTTTCCTGAAATCTCAGCAAACATTTTTTCACCCAGTCTTGATGATACTTCCATTTAATGATCAGTACACCAATCCCACTTGGCTCACCAAATTTCGTTCTTCTAGGTTAAACCGTTCCTTTGCAGTAACCGTTTTCATGTTTAGGTTTCACTCTGTTTTCTCCTATATGGATACATGTAGTTGGAACTCTAAATCAAACACGGTTTGTGCTAGCTCTTTGAAACTCGGCACAATAATGTAGTTCCAAGTTCTATCGCTATGGTTTGTGGGCTATTGAAGTAGCCCCAAGCGGAGACTGACGAGAATCCCTCTCATAGAAAGGGGTTGCCAGGCTTCCAAAAAACTGCGAGTTTCCTGAAATCTCAGCAAACATTTTTTCACCCAGTCTTGATGATACTTCCATTTAATGATCAGTACACCAATCCCACTTGGCTCACCAAATTTCGTTCTTCTAGGTTAAACCGTTCCTTTGCTGTAACCGTTTTCATGTTTAGGTTTCACTCTGTTTTCTCCTATATGGATACATGTAGTTGGAACTAGAAATCAAACACGGTTTGTGCTAGCTCTTTGAAACTTGGCACAATAATGTAGTTCCAAGTTCTATCGCTATGGTTTGTGTGCTATTGAAGTAGCCCCAAGCAGAGACTGACGAGAATCCCTTTCATTGAAAGGGGTTGCCAAGCTTCCAAAAAACTGCGAGTTTCCTGAAATCTCAGCAAACATTTTTTCACCCAATCTTGATGATACTTCCATTTAATGATCAGTACTCCAATCCCACTTGGCTCACCAAATTTCGTTCTTCTAGGTTAAACCGTTCCTTTGCAGTAACCGTTTTCATGTTTAGGTTTCACTCTGTTTTCTCCTATATGGATACATGTAGTTGGAACTCTAAATCAAACACGGTTTGTGCTAGCTCTTTGAAACTTGGCACAATAATGTAGTTCCAAGTTGTATCGCTATGGTTTGTGTGCTATTGAAGTAGCCCCAAGCAGAGACTGACGAGAATCACTTTCATTGAAAGGGGTTGCCAGGCTTCCAAAAAACTGCGAGTTTCCTGAAATCTCAGCAAACATTTTTTCACACAATGTTGATGATACTTGCAGGTAGTGATCAGTACACGAATCTCACTTGGCTCACTAAATTTCGTTCTTCTAGGTTAAACCGTTCCTTTGCAGTAACCGTTTTCATGTTTAGGTTTCACTCTGTTTTCTCCTATATGGATACATGTAGTTGGAACTCTAAATCAAACACGGTTTGTGCTAGCTCTTTGAAACTTGGCACAATAATGTAGTTCCAAGTTCTATCGCTATGGTTTGTGGGCTATTGAAGTAGCCCCAAGCAGAGACTGACGAGAATCCCTTTCATAGAAAGGGGTTGCCAGGCTTCCAAAAAACTGCGAGTTTCCTGAAATCTCAGCAAACATTTTTTCACCCAGTCTTGATGATACTTCCATTTAATGATCAGTACACCAATCCCACTTGGCTCAACAAATTTCGTTCTTCTAGGTTAAACCGTTCCTTTGCAGTAACCGTTTTCATGTTTAGGTTTCACTCTGTTTTCTCCTATATGGATACATGTAGTTGGAACTCTAAATCAAACACGGTTTGTGCTAGCTCTTTGAAACTTGGCACAATAATGTAGTTCCAAGTTCTATCGCTATGGTTTGTGTGCTATTGAAGTAGCCACAAGCAGAGACTGACGAGAATCCCTTTCATTGAAAGGGGTTGCCAGGCTTCCAAAAAACTGCGAGTTTCCTGAAATCTCAGCAAACATTTTTTCAAACAATGTTGATGATACTTGCAGGTAGTGATCAGTACACGAATCTCACTTGGCTCACTAAATTTCGTTCTTCTAGGTTAAACCGTTCCTTTGCAGTAACCGTTTTCATGTTTAGGTTTCACTCTGTTTTCTCCTATATGGATACATGTAGTTGGAACTCTAAATCAAACACGGTTTGTGCTAGCTCTTTGAAACTTGGCACAATAATGTAGTTCCAAGTTCTATCGCTATGGTTTGTGGGCTATTGAAGTAGCCCCAAGCAGAGACTGACGAGAATCCCTTTCATAGAAAGGGGTTGCCAGGCTTCCAAAAACTGCGAGTTTCCTGAAATCTCAGCAAACATTTTTTCACCCAGTCTTGATGATACTTCCATTTAATGATCAGTACACCAATCCCATTGGCTCACCAAATTTCGTTCTTCTAGGTTAAACCGTTCCTTTGCAGTAACCGTTTTCATGTTTAGGTTTCACTCTGTTTTCTCCTATATGCATACATGTAGTTGGAACTCTAAATCAAACACGGTTTGTGCTAGCTCTTTGAAACTTGGCACAATAATGTAGTTCCAAGTTCTATCGCTATGGTTTGTGTGCTATTGAAGTAGCCCCAAGCAGAGACTGACGAGAATCCCTTTCATAGAAAGGGGTTGCCAGGCTTCCAAAAAACTGCGAGTTTCCTGAAATCTCAGCAAACATTTTTTCACCCAGTCTTGATGATACTTCCATTTAATGATCAGCACACCAATCCCACTTGGCTCACCAAATTTCGTTCTTCTAGGTTAAACCGTTCCTTTGCAGTAACCGTTTTCATGTTTAGGTTTCATTCTGTTTTCTCCTATATGGATACATGTAGTTGGAACTCTAAATCAAACACGGTTTGTGCTAGCTCTTTGAAACTTGGCACAATAATGTAGTTCCAAGTTCTATCGCTATGGTTTGTGTGCTATTGAAGTAGCCCCAAGCAGAGACTGACGAGAATCCCTTTCATTGAAAGGGGTTGCCAAGCTTCCAAAAAACTACGAGTTTCCTGAAATCTCAGCAAACATTTTTTCACCCAGTCTTGATGATACTTCCATTTAATGATCAGTACACCAATCCCACTTGGCTCACCAAATTTCGTTCTTCTATGTTAAACCGTTCCTTTGCAGTAACCGTTTCATGTTTAGGTTTCACTCTGTTTTCTCCTATATGGATACATGTAGGTGGAACTCTAAATCAAACACGGTTTGTGCTAGCTCTTTGAAACTCGGCACAATAATGTAGTTCCAAGTTCTATCGCTATGGTTTCTGGGCTATTGAAGTAGCCCCCAAGCGGAGACTGACGAGAATCCCTTTCATAGAAAGGGGTTGCCAGGCTTCCAAAAAACTGCGAGTTTCCTGAAATCTCAGCAAACATTTTTTCACCCAGTCTTGATGATACTTCCATTTAATGATCAGTACACCAATCCCACTTGGCTCACCAAATTTCGTTCTTCTAGGTTAAACCGTTCCTTTGCAGTAACCATTTTCATGTTTAGGTTTCACTCTGTTTTCTCCTATATGCATACATGTAGTTGGAATTCTAAATCAAACACGGCTTGTGCTAGCTCTTTGAAACTTGGCACAATAATGTAGTTCCAAGTTCTATCGCTATGGTTTGTGTGCTATTGAAGTAGCCCCAAGCAGAGACTGACGAGAATCCCTTTCATTGAAAGGGGTTGCCAAGCTTGCAAAAAACTGCGAGTTTCCTGAAATCTCAGCAAACATTTTTTCACCCAATCTTGATGATACTTCTTTTTAATGATCAGTACACCAATCCCACTTGGCTCACCAAATTTCGTTCTTCTAGGTTAAACCGTTCCTTTGCAGTAACCGTTTTCATGTTTAGGTTTCACTCTGTTTTCTCCTATATGGATACATGTAGTTGGAACTCTAAATCAAACACGGTTTGTGCTAGCTCTTTGAAACTTGGCACAATAATGTAGTTCCAAGTTCTATCGCTATGGTTTGTGTGCTATTGAAGTAGCCCCAAGCAGAGACTGACGAGAATCCCTTTCATTGAAAGGGGTTGCCAAGCTTCCAAAAAACTACGAGTTTCCTGAAATCTCAGCAAACATTTTTTCACCCAATCTTGATGATACTTCCATTTAATGATCAGTACACCAATCCCACTTGGCTCACCAAATTTCGTTCTTCTAGGTTAAACCGTTCCTTTGAAGTAACCGTTTTCATGTTTAGGTTTCACTCTGTTTTCTCCTATATGGATACATGTAGTTGGAACTAGAAATCAAACACGGTTTGTGCTAGCTCTTTGAAACTCGGCACAATAATGTAGTTCCAAGTTCTATCGCTATGGTTTGTGTGCTATTGAAGTAGCCCCAAGCGGAGACTGACGAGAATCCCTTTCATAGAAAGGGGTTGCCAGGCTTCCAAAAAACTGCGAGTTAACCATCTCAGCAGCAAAACATTTTTTCACCTCAGTCTTGATGATACTTCCATTTAATGATCAGTACACCAATCCCACTTGGCTCACCAAATTTCGTTCTTCTAGGTTAAACCGTTCCTTTGCAGTAACCGTTTTCATGTTTAGGTTTCACTCTGTTTTCTCCTATATGGATACATGTAGTTGGAACTCTAAATCAAACACGGTTTGTGCTAGCTCTTTGAAACTTGGCACAATAATGTAGTTCCAAGTTCTATCGCTATGGTTTGTGTGCTATTGAAGTAGCCCCAAGCAGAGACTGACGAGAATCCCTTTCATTGAAAGGGGTTGCCAAGCTTCCAAAAACTGCGAGTTTCCTGAAATCTCAGCAAACATTTTTCACCCAATCTTGATGATACTTCCATTTAATGATCAGTACACCAATCCCACTTGGCTCACCAAATTTCGTTCTTCTATGTTAAACCGTTCCTTTGCAGTAACCGTTTTCATGTTTAGGTTTCATTCTGTTTTCTCCTATATGGATACATGTAGTTGGAACTCTAAAATCAAACACGGTTTGTGCTAGCTCTTTGAAACTTGGCACAATAATGTAGTTCCAAGTTCTATCGCTATGGTTTGTGTGCTATTGAAGTAGCCCCAAGCAGAGACTGACGAGAATCCCTTTCATTGAAAGGGGTTGCCAAGCTTCCAAAAAACTACGAGTTTCCTGAAATCTCAGCAAACATTTTTTCACCCAGTCTTGATGATACTTCCATTTAATGATCAGTACACCAATCCCACTTGGCTCACCAAATTTCGTTCTTCTATGTTAAACCGTTCCTTTGCAGTAACCGTTTTCATGTTTAGGTTTCACTCTGTTTTCTCCTATATGGATACATGTAGTTGGAACTCTAAATCAAACACGGTTTGTGCTAGCTCTTTGAAACTCGGCACAATAATGTAGTTCCAAGTTCTATCGCTATGGTTTTCTGGGCTATTGAAGTAGCCCCAAGCGGAGACTGACGAGAATCCCTTTCATAGAAAGGGGTTGCCAGGCTTCCAAAAAACTGCGAGTTTCCTGAAATCTCAGCAAACATTTTTTCACCCAGTCTTGATGATACTTCCATTTAATGATCAGTACACCAATCCCACTTGGCTCACCAAATTTCTTCTTCTAGGTTAAACCGTTCCTTTGCTGTAACCATTTTCATGTTTAGGTTTCACTCTGTTTTCTCCTACATGGATACATGTAGTTGGAACTAGAAATCAAACACGGTTTGTGCTAGCTCTTTGAAACTTGGCACAATAATGTAGTTCCAAGTTCTATCGCTATGGTTTGTGTGCTATTGAAGTAGCCCCAAGCAGAGACTGACGAGAATCCCTTTCATTGAAAGGGGTTGCCAAGCTTCCAAAAAACTGCGAGTTTCCTGAAATCTCAGCAAACATTTTTTCACCCAATCTTGATGATACTTCCATTTAATGATCAGTACACCAATCCCACTTGGCTCACCAAATTTCGTTCTTCTATGTTAAACCGTTCCTTTGCAGTAACCGTTTTCATGTTTAGGTTTCATTCTGTTTCTCCTATATGGATACATGTAGTTGGAACTCTAAATCAAACACGGTTTGTGCTAGCTCTTTGAAACTTGGCACAATAATGTAGTTCCAAGTTCTATCGCTATGGTTTGTGTGCTATTGAAGTAGCCCCAAGCAGAGACTGACGAGAATCCCTTTCATTGAAAGGGGTTGCCAAGCTTCCAAAAACTACGAGTTTCCTGAAATCTCAGCAAACATTTTTTCACCCAGTCTTGATGATACTTCCATTTAATGATCAGTACACCAATCCCACTTGGCTCACCAAATTTCGTTCTTCTATGTTAAACCGGTTCCTTTGCAGTAACCGTTTTCATGTTTAGGTTTCACTCTGTTTTCTCCTATATGGATACATGTAGTTGGAACTCTAAATCAAAACACGGTTGTGCTAGCTCTTTGAAACTCGGCACAATAATGTAGTTCCAAGTTCTATCGCTATGGTTTGTGGGCTATTGAAGTAGCCCCAAGCGGAGACTGACGAGAATCCCTTTCATAGAAAGGGGTTGCCAGGCTTCCAAAAAACTGCGAGTTTCCTGAAATCTCAGCAAACATTTTTCACCCAGTCTTGATGATACTTCCATTTAATGATCAGTACACCAATCCCACTTGGCTCACCAAATTTCGTTCTTCTAGGTTAAACCGTTCCTTTGCTGTAACCGTTTTCATGTTTAGGTTTCACTCTGTTTTCTCCTATATGGATACATGTAGTTGGAACTAGAAATCAAACACGGTTTGTGCTAGCTCTTTGAAACTTGCACAATAATGTAGTTCCAAGTTCTATCGCTATGGTTTGTGTGCTATTGAAGTAGCCCCAAGCAGAGACTGACGAGAATCCCTTTCATTGAAAGGGGTTGCCAAGCTTCCAAAAAACTGCGAGTTCCTGAAATCTCAGCAAACATTTTTTCACCCAATCTTGATGATACTTCCATTTAATGATCATACACCAATCCCACTTGGCTCACCAAATTTCGTTCTTCTAGGTTAAACCGTTCCTTTGCAGTAACCGTTTTCATGTTTAGGTTTCACTCTGTTTTCTCCTATATGGATACATGTAGTTGGAACTCTAAATCAAACACGGTTTGTGCTAGCTCTTTGAAACTTGGCACAATAATGTAGTTCCAAGTTGTATCGCTATGGTTTGTGTGCTATTGAAGTAGCCCCAAGCAGAGACTGACGAGAATCACTTTCATTGAAAGGGGTTGCCAGGCTTCCAAAAAACGGCGAGTTTCCTGAAATCTCAGCAAACATTTTTTCACACAATGTTGATGATACTTGCAGGTAGTGATCAGTACACGAATCTCACTTGGCTCACTAAATTTCGTTCTTCTAGGTTAAACCGTTCCTTTGCAGTAAACCGTTTTCATGTTTAGGTTTCACTCTGTTTTCTCCTATATGGATACATGTAGTTGGAACTCTAAATCAAACACGGTTTGTGCTAGCTCTTTGAAACTTGGCACAATAATGTAGTTCCAAGTTCTATCGCTATGGTTTGTGGGCTATTGAAGTAGCCCCAAGCAGAGACTGACGAGAATCCCTTTCATAGAAAGGGGTTGCCAGGCTTCCAAAAAACTGCGAGTTTCCTGAAATCTCAGCAAACATTTTTCACCCAGTCTTGATGATACTTCCATTTAATGATCAGTACACAATCCCACTTGGCTCAACAAATTTCGTTCTTCTAGGTTAAACCGTTCCTTTGCAGTAACCGTTTTCATGTTTAGGTTTCACTCTGTTTTCTCCTATATGGATACATGTAGTTGGAACTCTAAATCAAACACGGTTTGTGCTAGCTCTTTGAAACTTGGCACAATAATGTAGTTCCAAGTTCTATCGCTATGGTTTGTGTGCTATTGAAGTAGCCCCAAGCAGAGACTGACGAGAATCCCTTTCATTGAAAGGGGTTGCCAGGCTTCCAAAAAACTGCGAGTTTCCTGAAATCTCAGCAAACATTTTTTCACACAATGTTGATGATACTTGCAGGTAGTGATCAGTACACGAATCTCACTTGGCTCACTAAATTTCGTTCTTCTAGGTTAAACCGTTCCTTTGCAGTAACCGTTTTCATGTTTAGGTTTCACTCTGTTTTCTCCTATATGGATACATGTAGTTGGAACTCTAAATCAAACACGGTTTGTGCTAGCTCTTTGAAACTTGGCACAATAATGTAGTTCCAAGTTCTATCGCTATGGTTTGTGGGCTATTGAAGTAGCCCCAAGCAGAGACTGACGAGAATCCCTTTCATAGAAAGGGGTTGCCAGGCTTCCAAAAAACTGCGAGTTTCTGAAATCTCAGCAAACATTTTTCACCCAGTCTTGATGATACTTCCATTTAATGATCAGTACACCATCCCACTTGGCTCAACAAATTTCGTTCTTCTAGGTTAAACCGTTCCTTTGCAGTAACCGTTTTCATGTTTAGGTTTCACTCTGTTTTCTCCTATATGGATACATGTAGTTGGAACTCTAAATCAAACACGGTTTGTGCTAGATCTTTGAAACTTGGCACAATAATGTAGTTCCAAGTTCTATCGCTATGGTTTGTGTGCTATTGAAGTAGCCCCAAGCAGAGACTGACGAGAATCCCTTTCATAGAAAGGGGTTGCCAGGCTTCCAAAAAACTGCGAGTTTCCTGAAATCTCAGCAAACATTTTTTCACCCAGTCTTGATGATACTTCCATTTAATGATCAGTACACCAATCCCACTTGGCTCACCAAATTTCGTTCTTCTAGGTTAAACCGTTCCTTTGCAGTAACCGTTTTCATGTTTAGGTTTCACTCTGTTTTCTCCTATATGCATACATGTAGTTGGAACTCTAAATCAAACACGGCTTGTGCTAGCTCTTTGAAACTTGGCACAATAATGTAGTTCCAAGTTCTATCGCTATGGTTTGTGTGCTATTGAAGTAGCCCCAAGCAGAGACTGACGAGAATCCCTTTCATTGAAAGGGGTTGCCAAGCTTCCAAAAAACTGCGAGTTTCCTGAAATCTCAGCAAACATTTTTTCACCCAATCTTGATGATACTTCCATTTAATGATCAGTACACCAATCCCACTTGGCTCACCAAATTTCGTTCTTCTATGTTAAACCGTTCCTTTGCAGTAACCGTTTTCATGTTTAGGTTTCATTCTGTTTTCTCCTATATGGATACATGTAGTTGGAACTCTAAATCAAACACGGTTTGTGCTATCTCTTTGAAACTTGGCACAATAATGTAGTTCCAAGTTCTATCGCTATGGTTTGTGTGCTATTGAAGTAGCCCCAAGCAGAGACTGACGAGAATCCCTTTCATTGAAAGGGGTTGCCAAGCTTCCAAAAAACTACGAGTTTCCTGAAATCTCAGCAAACATTTTTTTCACCCAGTCTTGATGATACTTCCATTTAATGATCAGTACACCAATCCCACTTGGCTCACCAAATTTCGTTCTTCTATGTTAAACCGTTCCTTTGCAGTAACCGTTTTCATGTTTAGGTTTCACTCTGTTTTCTCCTATATGGATACATGTAGTTGGAACTCTAAATCAAACACGGTTTGTGCTAGCTCTTTGAAACTCGGCACAATAATGTAGTTCCAAGTTCTATCGCTGCTATGGTTTGTGGGCTATTGAAGTAGCCCCAAGCGGAGACTGACGAGAATCCCTTTCATAGAAAGGGTTGCCAGGCTTCCAAAAAACTGCGAGTTTCCTGAAATCTCAGCAAACATTTTTTCACCCAGTCTTGATGATACTTCCATTTAATGATCAGTACACCAATCCCACTTGGCTCACCAAATTTCGTTCTTCTAGGTTAAACCGTTCCTTTGCTGTAACCGTTTTCATGTTTAGGTTTCACTCTGTTTTCTCCTATATGGATACATGTAGTTGGAACTAGAAATCAAACACGGTTTGTGCTAGCTCTTTGAAACTTGGCACAATAATGTAGTTCCAAGTTCTATCGCTATGGTTTGTGTGCTATTGAAGTAGCCCCAAGCAGAGACTGACGAGAATCCCTTTCATTGAAAGGGGTTGCCAAGCTTCAAAAAACTGCGAGTTTCCTGAAATCTCAGCAAACATTTTTTCACCCAATCTTGATGATACTTCCATTTAATGATCAGTACACCAATCCCACTTGGCTCACCAAATTTCGTTCTTCTAGGTTAAACCGTTCCTTTGCAGTAACCGTTTTCATGTTTAGGTTTCACTCTGTTTTCCCTCCTATATGGATACATGTAGTTGGAACTCTAAATCAAACACGGTTTGTGCTAGCTCTTTGAAACTTGGCACAATAATGTAGTTCCAAGTTGTATCGCTATGGTTTGTGTGCTATTGAAGTAGCCCCAAGCAGAGACTGACGAGAATCACTTTCATTGAAAGGGGTTGCCAGGCTTCCAAAAAACGGCGAGTTTCCTGAAATCTCAGCAAACATTTTTTCACACAATGTTGATGATACTTGCAGGTAGTGATCAGTACACGAATCTCACTTGGCTCACTAAATTTCGTTCTTCTAGGTTAAACCGTTCCTTTGCAGTAACCGTTTTCATGTTTAGGTTTCACTCTGTTTTCTCCTATATGGATACATGTAGTTGGAACTCTAAATCAAACACGGTTTGTGCTAGCTCTTTGAAACTTGGCACAATAATGTAGTTCAGTTCTATCGCTATGGTTTGTGGGCTATTGAAGTAGCCCCAAGCAGAGACTGACGAGAATCCCTTTCATAGAAAGGGGTTGCCAGGCTTCCAAAAAACTGCGAGTTTCCTGAAATCTCAGCAAACATTTTTTCACCCAGTCTTGATGATACTTCCATTTAATGATCAGTACACCAATCCCACTTGGCTCAACAAATTTCGTTCTTCTAGGTTAAACCGTTCCTTTGCAGTAACCGTTTTCATGTTTAGGTTTCACTCTGTTTTCTCCTATATGGATACATGTAGTTGGAACTCTAAATCAAACACGGTTTGTGCTAGCTCTTTGAAACTTGGCACAATAATGTAGTTCCAAGTTCTATCGCTATGGTTTGTGTGCTATTGAAGTAGCCCCAAGCAGAGACTGACGAGAATCCCTTTCATTGAAAGGGGTTGCCAGGCTTCCAAAAAACTGCGAGTTTCCTGAAATCTCAGCAAACATTTTTTCACACAATGTTGATGATACTTGCAGGTAGTGATCAGTACACGAATCTCACTTGGCTCACTAAATTTGGTTCTTCTAGGTTAAACCGTTCCTTTGCAGTAACCGTTTTCATGTTTAGGTTTCACTCTGTTTTCTCCTATATGGATACATGTAGTTGGAACTCTAAATCAAACACGGTTTGTGCTAGCTCTTTGAAACTTGGCACAATAATGTAGTTCCAAGTTCTATCGCTATGGTTTGTGGGCTATTGAAGTAGCCCCAAGCAGAGACTGACGAGAATCCCTTTCATAGAAAGGGGTTGCCAGGCTTCCAAAAAACTGCGAGTTTCCTGAAATCTCAGCAAACATTTTTTCACCCAGTCTTGATGATACTTCCATTTAATGATCAGTACACCAATCCCACTTGGCTCAACAAATTTCGTTCTTCTAGGTTAAACCGTTCCTTTGCAGTAACCGTTTTCATGTTTAGGTTTCACTCTGTTTTCTCCTATATGGATACATGTAGTTGGAACTCTAAATCAAACACGGTTTGTGCTAGATCTTTGAAACTTGGCACAATAATGTAGTTCCAAGTTCTATCGCTATGGTTTGTGTGCTATTGAAGTAGCCCCAAGCAGAGACTGACGAGAATCCCTTTCATAGAAAGGGGTTGCCAGGCTTCCAAAAAACTGCGAGTTTCCTGAAATCTCAGCAAACATTTTTTCACCCAGTCTTGATGATACTTCCATTTAATGATCAGTACACCAATCCCACTTGGCTCACCAAATTTCGTTCTTCTAGGTTAAACCGTTCCTTTGCAGTAACCGTTTTCATGTTTAGGTTTCACTCTGTTTTCTCCTATATGCATACATGTAGTTGGAACTCTAAATCAAACACGGCTTGTGCTAGCTCTTTGAAACTTGGCACAATAATGTAGTTCCAAGTTCTATCGCTATGGTTTGTGTGCTATTGAAGTAGCCCCAAGCAGAGACTGACGAGAATCCCTTTCATTGAAAGGGGTTGCCAAGCTTGCAAAAAACTGCGAGTTTCCTGAAATCTCAGCAAACATTTTTTCACCCAATCTTGATGATACTTCCATTTAATGATCAGTACACCAATCCCACTTGGCTCACCAAATTTCGTTCTTCTAGGTTAAACCGTTCCTTTGCAGTAACCGTTTTCATGTTTAGGTTTCACTCTGTTTTCTCCTATATGGATACATGTAGTTGGAACTCTAAATCAAACACGGTTTGTGCTAGCTCTTTGAAACTTGGCACAATAATGTAGTTCCAAGTTCTATCGCTATGGTTTGTGTGCTATTGAAGTAGCCCCAAGCAGAGACTGACGAGAATCCCTTTCATTGAAAGGGGTTGCCAAGCTTCCAAAAAACTACGAGTTTCCTGAAATCTCAGCAAACATTTTTTCACCCAGTCTTGATGATACTTCCATTTAATGATCAGTACACCAATCCCACTTGGCTCAACAAATTTCGTTCTTCTAGGTTAAACCGTTCCTTTGCAGTAACCGTTTTCATGTTTAGGTTTCACTCTGTTTTCTCCTATATGGATACATGTAGTTGGAACTAGAAATCAAACACGGTTTGTGCTAGCTCTTTGAAACTTGGCACAATAATGTAGTTCCAAGTTCTATCGCTATGGTTTGTGTGCTATTGAAGTAGCCCCAAGCAGAGACTGACGAGAATCCCTTTCATTGAAAGGGGTTGCCAAGCTTCCATAAAACTGCGAGTTTCCTGAAATCTCAGCAAACATTTTTTCACCCAATCTTGATGATACTTCCATTTAATGATCAGTACACCAATCCCACTTGGCTCACCAAATTTCGTTCTTCTAGGTTAAACCGTTCCTTTGCAGTAACCGTTTTCATGTTTAGGTTTCACTCTGTTTTCTCCTATATGGATACATGTAGTTGGAACTCTAAATCAAACACGGTTTGTGTAGCTCTTTGAAACTTGGCACAATAATGTAGTTCCAAGTACTATTGCTATGATTTGTGTGCTATTGAAGTAGCCCCAAGCAGAGACTGACGAGAATCACTTTCATTGAAAGGGGTTGCCAGGCTTCCAAAAAACTGCGAGTTTCCTGAAATCTCAGCAAACATTTTTTCACAAAGTCTTGATGATACTTCCATTTAATGATCAGGACACCAATCCCACTTGGCTCACCAAATTTCGTTCTTCTATGTTAAACCGTTCCTTTGCAGTAACCGTTTTCATGTTTAGGTTTCACTCTGTTTTCTCCTATATGGATACATGTAGTTGGAACTCTAAATCAAACACGGTTTGTGCTAGCTCTTTGAAAACTTGGCACAATAATGTAGTTCCAAGTTCTATCGCTATGGTTTGTGTGCTATTGAAGTAGCCCCAAGCAGAGACTGACGAGAATCACTTTCATTGAAAGGGGTTGCCAGGCTTCCAAAAAACGGCGAGTTTCCTGAAATCTCAGCAAACATTTTTTCACACAATGTTGATGATACTTGCAGGTAGTGATCAGTACACGAATCTCACTTGGCTCACTAAATTTCGTTCTTCTAGGTTAAACCGTTCCTTTGCAGTAAGCGTTTTCATGTTTAGGTTTCACTCTGTTTTCTCCTATATGGATACATGTAGTTGGAACTCTAAATCAAACACGGTTTGTGCTAGCTCTTTGAAACTTGGCACAATAATGTAGTTCCAAGTTCTATCGCTATGGTTTGTGTGCTATTGAAGTAGCCCCAAGCAGAGACTGACGAGAATCCCTTTCATAGAAAGGGGTTGCCAGGCTTCCAAAAAACTGCGAGTTTCCTGAAATCTCAGCAAACATTTTTTCACCCAGTCTTGATGATACTTCCATTTAATGATCAGTACACCAATCCCACTTGGCTCAAATAATTTCGTTCTTCTAGGTTAAACCGTTCCTTTGCAGTAACCGTTTTCATGTTTAGGTTTCACTCTGTTTTCTCCTATATGGATACATGTAGTTGGAACTCTAAATCAAACACGGTTTGTGCTAGCTCTTTGAAACTTGGCACAATAATGTAGTTCCAAGTTCTATCGCTATGGTTTGTGTGCTATTGAAGTAGCCCCAAGCAGAGACTGACGAGAATCCCTTTCACTAAAAGGGATTGCCAGGATTGCAAAAAACTGCGAGTTTCCTGAAATCTCAGCAAACATTTTTCACCCAATCTTGATGATCCTTCCATTTAATGATCAGTACACCAATCCCACTTGGCTCACCAAATTTCGTTCTTCTAGGTTAAACCGTTCCTTTGCAGTAACCGTTTTCATGTTTAGGTTTCACTCTGTTTTCTCCTATATGCATACATGTAGTTGGAACTCTAAATCAAACACGGCTTGTGTTAGCTATTTGAAACTTGGCACAATAATGTAGTTCCAAGTTCTATCGCTATGGTTTGTGTGCTATTGAAGTAGCCCAAGCAGAGACTGACGAGAATCCCTTTCATTGAAAGGGGTTGCCAAGCTTGCAAAAAACTGCGAGTTTCCTGAAATCTCAGCAAACATTTTTTCACCCAATCTTGATGATACTTCCATTTAATGATCAGTACACCAATCCCACTTGGCTCACCAAATTTCGTTCTTCTAGGTTAAACCGTTCCTTTGCAGTAACCGTTTTCATGTTTAGGTTTCACTCTGTTTTCTCCTATATGGATACATGTAGTTGGAACTCTAAATCAAACACGGTTTGTGCTAGCTCTTTGAAACTTGGCACAATAATGTAGTTCCAAGTTGTATCGCTATGGTTTGTGTGCTATTGAAGTAGCCCCAAGCAGAGACTGACGAGAATCCCTTTCATTGAAAGGGGTTGCCAAGCTTCCAAAAAACTGCGAGTTTCCTGAAATCTCAGCAAACATTTTTTCACACAATGTTGATGATACTTGCAGGTAGTGATCAGTACACGAATCTCACTTGGCTCACTAAATTTCGTTCTTCTAGGTTAAACCGTTCCTTTGCAGTAACCGTTTTCATGTTTAGGTTTCACTCTGTTTTCTCCTATATGGATACATGTAGTTGGAACTCTAAATCAAACACGGTTTGTGCTAGCTCTTTGAAACTTGGCACAATAATGTAGTTCCAAGTTCTATCGCTATGGTTGGTGGGCTATTGAAGTAGCCCCAAGCAGAGACTGACGAGAATCCCTTTCATAGAAAGGGGTTGCCAGGCTTCCAAAAAACTGCGAGTTTCCTGAAATCTCAGCAAACATTTTTTCACCCAGTCTTGATGATACTTCCATTTAATGATCAGTACACCAATCCCACTTGGCTCAACAAATTTCGTTCTTCTAGGTTAAACCGTTCCTTTGCAGTAACCGTTTTCATGTTTAGGTTTCACTCTGTTTTCTCCTATATGGATACATGTAGTTGGAACTCTAAATCAAACACGGTTTGTGCTAGCTCTTTGAAACTTGGCACAATAATGTAGTTCCAAGTTCTA
>NW_027552150.1:0-43085 GCF_045843805.1 Urocitellus parryii | reverse complement strand
CACCAATCCCACTTGGCTCACCAAATTTCGTTCTTCTAGGTTCAACCGTTCCTTTGCAGTAACCGTTTTCATGTTTAGGTTTCACTCTGTTTTCTCCTATATGGATACATGTAGTTGGAACTCTAAATCAAAGACGGTTTGTGCTAGCTCTTTGAAACTTGGCACAATAATGTAGTTCCAAGTTCTATCTCTATGGTTTGTGTCCTATTGAAGTAGCCCCAAGCAGAGACTGACGAGAATCACTTTCATTGAATTGGGTTGCCTAGCTTCCAAAAAAATACGAGTTTCCGGAAATCTCAGCAAACATTTTTTCACCCAATCTTGATGATACTTGCAGGTAATGATCAGTACACCAATCCCACGTGGCTCACTAAATTGCGTTCTTCTACGTAAAACCGTTCCTTTGCAGTAACCGTTTTCAAGTTTAGGTTTCACTCTGTTTTCTCCTATATGGATACATGTAGTTGGAACTCTAAATCAAACACGGTTTGTGCTAGCTCTTTGAAACTTGGCACAATAATGTAGTTCCAAGTTCTATCGCTATGGTTTGTGTCCTATTGAATTAGATCCAAGCAGAGACTGAAGAGAATCACTTTCATTGAAAGGGGTTGCCAAGCTTCCAATAAACTACGAGTTTCCGGAAATCTCAGCAAACATTTTTTCACCCAAACTTTTTATACTTGCAGGTAATAATCAGTACACCAATCCCACTTGGCTCACCAAATTTCGTTCTTCTAGGTTCAACCGTTCCTTTGCAGTAACCGTTTTTCATGTTTAGGTTTCACTCTGTTTTCTCCTATATGGATACATGTAGTTGGAACTCTAAATCAAACACGGTTTGTGCTAGCTCTTTGAAACTTGGCACAATAATGTAGTTCCAAGTTCTATCGCTATGGTTTGTGTCCTATTGAAGTAGCCCCAAGCAGAGACTGACGAGAATCACTTTCATTGAAAGGGGTTGCCAAGCTTCCAATAAATTACGAGTTTCCTGAAATCTCAGCAAACATTTTTTCACCCAAACTTTTGATACTTGCAGGTAATGATCAGTACACAAATCCCACTTGGCTCACCAAATTTCGTTCTTCTAGGTTCAACCGTTCCTTTGCAGTAACCGTTTTCATGTTTAGGTTTCACTCTGTTTTCTCCTATATGGATACATGTAGTTGGAACTCTAAATCAAAGACGGTTTGTGCTAGCTCTTTGAAACTTGGCACAATAATGTAGTTCCAAGTTCTATCGCTATGGTTTGTGTCCTATTGAAGTAGCCCCAAGCAGACACTGACGAGAATCACTTTCATTGAATTGGGTTGCCTAGCTTCCAAAAAAATACGAGTTTCCGGAAATCTCAGCAAACATTTTTTCACCCAATCTTGATGATACTTGCAGGTAGTGATCAGTACACCAATCCCACGTGGCTCACTAAATTGCGTTCTTCTAGGTTAAACCGTTCCTTTGCAGTAACCGTTTTCATGTTTACGTTTCACTCTGTTTTCTCCTATATGGATACATGTAGTTGGAACTCTAAATCAAACACGGTTTGTGCTAGCTCTTTGAAACTTGGCACAATAATGTAGTTCAAGTTCTATCGCTATGGTTTGTGTCCTATTGAAGTAGCCCCAAGCAGAGACTGACGAGAATCACTTTTATTTAAAGGGTTTGCCAAGCTTCCAAAAAACTACGAGTTTCCTGAAATCTCAGCAAATATTTTTTCACCCAATCCTGATGATACTTGCAGGTAATGATCAGTACACCAATCCCACTTGGCTCACCAAATTTCGTTCTTCTAGGTTCAACCGTTCCTTTGCAGTAACCGTTTTCATGTTTAGGTTTCACTCTGTTTTCTCCTATATGGATACATGTAGTTGGAACGCTAAATCAAACACGGTTTGTGCTAGCTCTTTGAAACTTGGCACAATAATGTAGTTCCAAGTTCTCTCGCTATGGTTTGTGTCCTATTGAAGTAGCCCCAAGCAGAGACTGACGAGAATAACTTTCATTGAAAGGCGTTGCCAAGCTTCCAAAAAACTACGAGTTTCGGAAATATCAGCAAACATTTTTTCAACCAATCTAGATGATACTTCCATTTAATGATCAGTATACCAATCCCACTTAGTTCACCAAATTTCGTTCTTATACGTTAAACCGTTCCTTTGCAGTAACCGTTTTCATGTTTAGGTTTCACTCTGTTTTCTCCTATATGGATACATGTAGTTGGAACTCTAAATCAAACACGGTTTGTGCTAGCTCTTTGAAACTTGGCACAATAATGTAATTCCTAGTTCTATCGCTATGGTTTGTGTCCTATTGAAGTAGCCCCAAGCAGAGACTGACGAGAATCACTTTCATTGAAAGTGGTTGCCAAGCTTCTAAAAAACTAGGAGTTTCCTGAAATCTCAGCAAATATTTTTTCACCCAATCTTGATGATACTTGCAGGTAATGATCAGTACACCAATCCCACTTGGCTCACCAAATTTCGTTCTTCTAGGTTCAACCGTTCCTTTGCAGTAATCGTTTTCATATTTAGGTTTCACTCTGTTTTCTCCTATATGGATACTTGTAGTTGGAACTCTAAATCAAACACGGTTTGTGCTATCTCTTTGAAACTTGGCACAATAATGTAGTTCCAAGTTCTCTCTCTATGGTTTGTGTCCTATTGAAGTAGCCCCAAGCAGAGACTGATGAGAATTACTTTCATTGAAAGGGGTTGCCAAGCTTCCAAAAAACTACGAGTTTCCTGAAATCTCAGCAAATATTTTTTCACCCAATCCTGATGATACTTGCAGGAAATGATCAGTACTCCAATCCCACTTGGCTCACCAAATTGCGTTCTTCTAGGTTAAACCGTTCCTTTGCAGTAACCGTTTTCATGTTTAGGTTTCACTCTGTTTTCTCCTATATGGATACATGTAGTTGGAACTCTAAATCAAACACGGTTTGTGCTAGCTCTTTGAAACTTGGCACAATAATGTAATTCCTAGTTCTATCGCTATGGTTTGTGTCCTATTGAAGTAGCCCCAAGCAGAGACTGACGAGAATCACTTTCATTGAAAGTGGTTGCCAAGCTTCTAAAAAACTAGGAGTTTCCTGAAATCTCAGCAAATATTTTTTCCACCCAATCTTGATGATACTTGCAGGTAATGATCAGTACACCAATCCCACTTGGCTCACCAAATTTCGTTCTTCTAGGTTCAACCGTTCCTTTGCAGTAATCGTTTTCATATTTAGGTTTCACTCTGTTTTCTCCTATATGGATACTTGTAGTTGGAACTCTAAATCAAACACGGTTTGTGCTAGCTCTTGGAAACTTGGCACAATAATGTTAGTTCCAAGTTCTCTCTCTATGGTTTGTGTCCTATTGAAGTAGCCCCAAGCAGAGACTGATGAGAATTACTTTCATTGAAAGGGGTTGCCAAGCTTCCAAAAAACTACGAGTTTCCTGAAATCTCAGCAAATATTTTTTCACCCAATCCTGATGATACTTGCAGGAAATGATCAGTACTCCAATCCCACTTGGCTCACCAAATTGCGTTCTTCTAGGTTAAACCGTTCCTTTGCAGTAACCGTTTTCATGTTTAGGTTTCACTCTGTTTTCTCCTATATGGATACATGTAGTTGGAACTCTAAATCAAACACGGTTTGTGCTAGCTCTTTGAAACTTGGCACAATAATGTAGTTCCAAGTTCTATCGCTATGGTTTGTGTCCTATTGAAGTAGCCCCAAGCAGACACTGACGAGAATCACTTTCATTGAAAGGGGTTGCCAACTTCCAAAAAACGACGAGTTTCCGGAAATCTCAGCAAACATTTTTTCACCCAATCTAAATGATACTTCCAGTTAATGATCAGTACACCAATCCCACTTGGCTCACCAAATTTCGTTCTTCTAGGTTCAACCGTTCCTTTGCAGTAACCGTTTTCATGTTTAGGTTTCACTCTGTTTTCTCCTATATGGATACATGTAGTTGGAACTCTAAGTCAAAGACGGTTTGTGCTAGCTCTTTGAAACTTGGCACAATAATGTAGTTCCAAGTTCTATCTCTATGGTTTGTGTCCTATTGAAGTAGCCCCAAGCAGAGACTGACGAGAATCACTTTCATTGAAAGGGGTTGCCAAGCTTCTAAAAAACTAGGAGTTTCCTGAAA
Organism: Urocitellus parryii; assembly: GCF_045843805.1. Classification (NCBI taxonomy): domain Eukaryota; kingdom Metazoa; phylum Chordata; class Mammalia; order Rodentia; family Sciuridae; genus Urocitellus; species Urocitellus parryii. The sequence goes on along the minus strand of NW_027552150.1, from coordinate 38,943 downwards.
TCTCAGCAAACATTTTTTCACCCAATCTTGATGATACTTGCAGGTAATGAGCACTACACCAATCCCACTTGGCTCACCAAATTTCGTTCTTCTAGGTTCAACCGTTCCTTTGCAGTAACCGTTTTCATGTTTAGGTTTCACTCTGTTTTCTCCTTTATGGATACTTGTAGTTGGAACTCTAAATCAAACACGGTTTGTGCTATCTCTTTGAAACTTGGCACAATAATGTAGTTCCAAGTTCTATCGCTATGGTTTGTGTCCTATTGAAGTAGCCCCAAGCAGAGACTGACGAGAATCACTTTCATTGAATTGGGTTGCCAGGCTTCCAAAAAACTACGAGTTTCCTGAATCTCAGCAAATATTTTTTCACCCAATCCTGATAATACTTGCAGGTAATGATCAGTACTCCAATCCCACTTGGCTCACCAAATTTCGTTCTTCTAGGTTAAACCGTTCCTTTGCAGTCACCGTTTTCATGTTTAGTTTTCACTCTGTTTTCTCCTATATGGATACATGTAGTTGGAACGCTAAATCAAACACGGTTTGTGCTAGCTCTTTGAAACTTGGCACAATAATGTAGTTCCAAGTTCTATCGCTATGGTTTGTGTCCTATTGAAGTAACCCCAAGCAGACACTGACGAGAATCACTTTCATTGAAAGGGGTTGCCAACTTCAAAAAAACTACGAGTTTCTGGAAATCTCAGCAAACATTTTTTCACCCAATCTAAATGATACTTCCAGTTAATGATCAGTACACCAATCCCACTTGGCTCACCAAATTTCGTTCTTCTCGGTTCAACCGTTCCTTTGCAGTAACCGTTTTCATGTTTAGGTTTCACTCTGTTTTCTCCTATATGGATACATGTAGTTGGAACTCTAAGTCAAAGACGGTTTGTGCTAGCTCTTTGAAACTTGGCACAATAATGTAGTTCCAAGTTGTTTCTCTATGGTTTGTGTCCTATTGAAGTAGCCCCAAGCAGAGACTGACGAGAATCACTTTCATTGAAAGGGGTTGCCAAGCTTCTAAAAAACTAGGAGTTTCCTGAAATCTCAGCAAACATTTTTTCACCCAATCTTGATGATACTTGCAGGTAATGAGCACTACACCAATCCCACTTGGCTCACCAAATTTCGTTCTTCTAGGTTCAACCGTTCCTTTGCAGTAACCGTTTTCATGTTTAGGTTTCACTCTGTTTTCTCCTTTATGGATACTTGTAGTTGGAACTCTAAATCAAACACGGTTTGTGCTATCTCTTTGAAACTTGGCACAATAATGTAGTTCCAAGTTCTATCGCTATGGTTTGTGTCCTATTGAAGTAGCCCCAAGCAGAGACTGACGAGAATCACTTTCATTGAAAGTGGTTGCCAAGCTTCTAAAAAACTAGGAGTTTCCTGAAATCTCAGCAAATATTTTTTCACCCAATCTTGATGATAATTGCAGGTAATGAGCACTACACCAATCCAACTTGGCTCACCAAATTTCGTTCTTCTAGGTTAAACCGTTCCTTTGCAGTCACCGTTTTCATGTTTAGGTTTCACTCTGTTTTCTCCTATATGGATACATGTAGTTGGAAGTCTAAATCAACACGGTTTGTGCTAGCTCTTTGAAACTTGGCACAATAATGTAGTTCCAAGTTCTATCGCTATGGTTTGTGTCCTATTGAAGTAGCCCCAAGCAGACACTGACGAGAATCACTTTCATTGAAAGGGGTTGCCAACTTCCAAAAAACGACGAGTTTCCGGAAATCTCAGCAAACATTTTTTCACCCAATCTAAATGATACTTCCAGTTAATGATCAGTACACCAATCCCACTTGGCTCACCAAATTTCGTTCTTCTAGGTTCAACCGTTCCTTTGCAGTAACCGTTTTCATGTTTAGGTTTCACTCTGTTTTCTCCTATATGGATACATGTAGTTGGAACTCTAAGTCAAAGACGGTTTGTGCTAGCTCTTTGAAACTTGGCACAATAATGTAGTTCCAAGTTCTATCTCTATGGTTTGTGTCCTATTGAAGTAGCCCCAAGCAGAGACTGACGAGAATCACTTTCATTGAAAGGGGTTGCCAAGCTTCTAAAAAACTAGGAGTTTCTGAAATCTCAGCAAACATTTTTTCACCCAATCTTGATGATACTTGCAGGTAATGAGCACTACACCAATCCCACTTGGCTCACCAAATTTCGTTCTTCTAGGTTCAACCGTTCCTTTGCAGTAACCGTTTTCATGTTTAGGTTTCACTCTGTTTTCTCCTTTATGGATACTTGTAGTTGGAACTCTAAATCAAACACGGTTTGTGCTATCTCTTTGAAACTTGGCACAATAATGTAGTTCCAAGTTCTATCGCTATGGTTTGTGTCCTATTGAAGTAGCCCCAAGCAGAGACTGACGAGAATCACTTTCATTGAATTGGGTTGCCAGGCTTCCAAAAAACTACGAGTTTCCTGAAATCTCAGCAAATATTTTTTCACCCAATCCTGATAATACTTGCAGGTAATGATCAGTACTCCAATCCCACTTGGCTCACCAAATTTCGTTCTTCTAGGTTAAACCGTTCCTTTGCAGTCACCGTTTTCATGTTTAGTTTTCACTCTGTTTTCTCCTATATGGATACATGTAGTTGGAACGCTAAATCAAACACGGTTTGTGCTAGCTCTTTGAAACTTGGCACAATAATGTAGTTCCAAGTTCTATCGCTATGGTTTGTGTCCTATTGAAGTAACCCCAAGCAGACACTGACGAGAATCACTTTCATTGAAAGGGGTTGCCAACTTCAAAAAAACGACGAGTTTCTGGAAATCTCAGCAAACATTTTTTCACCCAATCTAAATGATACTTCCAGTTAATGATCAGTACACCAATCCCACTTGGCTCACCAAATTTCGTTCTTCTCGGTTCAACCGTTCCTTTGCAGTAACCGTTTTTCATGTTTAGGTTTCACTCTGTTTTCTCCTATATGGATACATGTAGTTGGAACTCTAAGTCAAAGACGGTTTGTGCTAGCTCTTTGAAACTTGGCACAATAATGTAGTTCCAAGTTGTTTCTCTATGGTTTGTGTCCTATTGAAGTAGCCCCAAGCAGAGACTGACGAGAATCACTTTCATTGAAAGGGGTTGCCAAGCTTCTAAAAAACTAGGAGTTTCCTGAAATCTCAGCAAACATTTTTTCACCCAATCTTGATGATACTTGCAGGTAATGAGCACTACACCAATCCCACTTGGCTCACCAATTTCGTTCTTCTAGGTTCAACCGTTCCTTTGCAGTAACCGTTTTCATGTTTAGGTTTCACTCTGTTTTCTCCTTTATGGATACTTGTAGTTGGAACTCTAAATCAAACACGGTTTGTGCTATCTCTTTGAAACTTGGCACAATAATGTAGTTCCAAGTTCTATCGCTATGGTTTGTGTCCTATTGAAGTAGCCCCAAGCAGAGACTGACGAGAATCACTTTCATTGAAAGTGGTTGCCAAGCTTCTAAAAAACTAGGAGTTTCCTGAAATCTCAGCAAATATTTTTTCACCCAATCTTGATGATAATTGCAGGTAATGAGCACTACACCAATCCAACTTGGCTCACCAAATTTCGTTCTTCTAGGTTAAACCGTTCCTTTGCAGTCACCGTTTTCATGTTTAGGTTTCACTCTGTTTTCTCCTATATGGATACATGTAGTTGGAAGTCTAAATCAAACACGGTTTGTGCTAGCTCTTTGAAACTTGGCACAATAATGTAGTTCCAAGTTCTATCGCTATGGTTTGTGTCCTATTGAAGTAGCCCCAAGCAGACACTGACGAGAATCACTTTCATTGAAAGGGGTTGCCAACTTCCAAAAAACGACGAGTTTCCGGAAATCTCAGCAAACATTTTTTCACCCAATCTAAATGATACTTCCAGTTAATGATCAGTACACCAATCCCACTTGGCTCACCAAATTTCGTTCTTCTAGGTTCAACCGTTCCTTTGCAGTAACCGTTTTCATGTTTAGGTTTCACTCTGTTTTCTCCTATATGGATACATGTAGTTGGAACTCTAAGTCAAAGACGGTTTGTGCTAGCTCTTTGAAACTTGGCACAATAATGTAGTTCCAAGTTCTATCTCTATGGTTTGTGTCCTATTGAAGTAGCCCCAAGCAGAGACTGACGAGAATCACTTTCATTGAAAGGGGTTGCCAAGCTTCTAAAAAACTAGGAGTTTCCTGAAATCTCAGCAAACATTTTTTCACCCAATCTTGATGATACTTGCAGGTAATGAGCACTACACCAATCCCACTTGGCTCACCAAATTTCGTTCTTCTAGGTTCAACCGTTCCTTTGCAGTAACCGTTTTCATGTTTAGGTTTCACTCTGTTTTCTCCTTTATGGATACTTGTAGTTGGAACTCTAAATCAAACACGGTTTGTGCTATCTCTTTGAAACTTGGCACAATAATGTAGTTCCAAGTTCTATCGCTATGGTTTGTGTCCTATTGAAGTAGCCCCAAGCAGAGACTGACGAGAATCACTTTCATTGAAAGGGGTTGCCAAGCTTCCAAAAAACTACGAGTTTCCTGAAATCTCAGCGAACTTTTTTTTCACCCAATCTTGATGATACTTGCCGTTAATGATCAGTACACCAATCCCACTTGGCTCACTAAATTGCGTTCTTCTAGGTTCAACCGTTCCTTTGCAGTAACCGTTTTCATGTTTAGGTTTCACTCTGTTTTCTCCTATATGGATACATGTAGTTGGAACTCTAAATCAAACACGGTTTGTGCTAGCTCTTTGAAACTTGGCACAATAATGTAGTTCCAAGTTCTTTCGCTATGGTTTGTGTCCTATTGAAGTAGCCCCAAGCAGAGACTGACGAGAATCACTTTCATTGAATTGGGTTGCCAAGCTTCCAAAAAACTCCGAGTTTCCTGAAATCTCAGCAAATATTTTTCACCCAATCCTGATGATACTTGCAGGTAATGATCAGTACTCCATTCCCACTTGGCTCACCAAATTTCGTTCTTCTAGGTTCAACCGTTCCTTTGCAATCACCGTTTTCATGTTTAGGTTTCACTCTGTTTTCTCCTATATGGATACATGTAGTTGGAACGCTAAATCAAACACGGTTTGTGCTAGCTCTTTGAAACTTGGCACAATAATGTAGTTCCAAGTTCTATCGCTATGGTTTGTGTCCTATTGAAGTAGCCCAAAGAAGACACTGACGAGAATCACTTTCATTGAAAGGGGTTGCCAACTTCCAAAAAACGACGAGTTTCCGGAAATCTCAGCAAACATTTTTTCACCCAATCTAAATGATACTTCCAGTTAATGATCAGTACACCAATCCCACTTGGCTCACCAAATTTCGTTCTTCTAGGTTCAACCGTTCCTTTGCAGCAACCGTTTTCATGTTTAGGTTTCACTCTGTTTTCTCCTATATGGATACATGTAGTTGGAACTCTAAATCAAACACGGTTTGTGCTAGCTCTTTGAAACTTGGCACAATAATGTAGTTCCAAGTTCTATCGCTATGGTTTGTGTCCTATTGAAGTAGCCCCCAAGCAGAGACTGACGAGAATCACTTTCATTGAATTGGGTTGCCAAGCTTCCAAAAAACTACGAGTTTCCTGAAATCTCAGCAAACATTTTTCACCCAATCTTGATGATACTTGCAGGAAATGATCAGTACACGAATCCAACTTGGCTCACTAAATTGCGTTCTTCTAGGTTAAACCATTCCTTTGCAGTAACCGTTTTCATATTTAGGTTTCACTCTGTTTTCTCCTATATGGATACATGTAGTTGGAACTCTAAATCAAACACGGTTTGTGCTAGCTCTTTGAAACTTGGCACAATAATGTAGTTCCAAGTTCTATCGCTATGGTTTGTGTCCTATTGAAGTAGCCCCAAGCAGAGACTGACGAGAATCACTTTTATTTAAAGGGTTTGCCAGGCTTCCAAAAAACTACGAGTTTCCTGAAATCTCAGCAAATATTTTTTCACCCAATCCTGATAATACTTGCAGGTAATGATCAGTACTCCAATCCCACTTGGCTCACCAAATTTCGTTCTTCTAGGTTCAACCGTTCCTTTGCAGTAACCGTTTTCATGTTTAGGTTTCACTCTGTTTTCTCCTATATGGATACATGTAGTTGGAACGCTAAATCAAACACGGTTTGTGCTAGCTCTTTGAAACTTGGCACAATAATGTAGTTCCAAGTTCTCTCGCTATGGTTTGTGTCCTATTGAAGTAGCCCCAAGCAGAGACTGACGAGAATCACTTTCATTGAAAGGCGTTGCCAAGCTTCCAAAAAACTACGAGTTTTCGGAAATATCAGCAAACATTTTTTTCAACCAATCTAGATGATACTTCCATTTAATGATCAGTATACCAATCCCACTTGGTTAACCAAATTTCGTTCTTCTAGGTTAAACCGTTCCTTTGCAGTAACCGTTTTCAAGTTTAGGTTTCACTCTGTTTTCTCCTATATGGATACATGTAGTTGGAACTCTAAATCAAACACGGTTTGTGCTAGCTCTTTGAAACTTGGCACAATAATGTAATTCCTAGTTCTATCGCTATGGTTTGTGTCCTATTGAAGTAGCCCCAAGCAGAGACTGACGAGAATCACTTTCATTGAAAGTGGTTGCCAAGCTTCTAAAAAACTAGGAGTTTCCTGAAATCTCAGCAAATATTTTTTCACCCAATCTTGATGATAATTGCAGGTAATGAGCACTACACCAATCCAACGTGGCTCACCAAATTTCGTTCTTCTAGGTTAAACCGTTCCTTTGCAGTCACCGTTTTCATGTTTAGGTTTCACTCTGTTTTCTCCTATATGGATACATGTAGTTGGAACGCTAAATCAAACACGGTTTGTGCTAGCTCTTTGAAACTTGGCACAATAATGTAGTTAGAAGTTCTATCGCTATGGTTTGTGTCCTATTGAAGTAGTCCCAGGCAGAGACTGACGAGCATTACTTTCATTGAAAGGGGTTGCCAAGCTTCCAAAATCTACGAGTTTCCGGAAATCTCAGCAAACATTTTTTCACCCAATCTTGATGATACTTCCATTTAATGGTCAGTACACCAATCCCACTTGGCTCACCAAATTTCGTTCTTCTAGGATCAACCGTTCCTTTGCAGTAAACGTTTTCATGTTTAGGTTTCACTGTGTTTTCTCCTATATGGATATATGTAGTTGGAACTCTAAATCAAACACGGTTTGTGCTATCTCTTTGAAACTTGGCACAATAATGTAGTTCCAAGTTCTATCGCTATGGTTTGTGTCCTATTGAAGTAGCCCCAAGCAGAGACTGATGAGAATTACTTTCATTGAAAGGGGTTGCCAAGCTTCCAAAAAACTACGAGTTTCCTGAAATCTCAGCAAATATTTTTTCACCCAATCCTGATGATACTTGCAGGAAATGATCAGTACTCCAATCCACTTGGCTCACCAAATTTCGTTCTTCTAGGTTCAACCGTTCCTTTGCAGTAACCGTTTTCATTTTTAGGTTTCACTCTGTTTTCTCCTATATGGATACATGTATTTGGAACTCTAAATCAATGACGGTTTGTGCTAGCTCTTTGAAACTTGGCACAATAATGTAGTTCCAAGTTCTATCTCTATGGTTTGTGTCCTATTGAAGTAGCCCCAAGCAGACACTGACGAGAATCACTTTCATTGAAAGGGGTTGCCAAGCTTCCAATAAATTACGAGTTTCCGGAAAATCTCAGCAAACATTGTTTCACCCAAACTTTTGATACTTGCAGGTAATGATCAGTACACAAGTCCCACTTGGCTCACCAAATTTCGTTCTTCTAGGTTTAACCGTTCCTTTGCAGTAACCGTTTTCATGCTTAGGTTTCACTCTGTTTTCTCCTATATGCATACATGTATTTGGAACTCTAAATCAAACACGGTTTGTGCTAGCTCTTTGAAACTTGGCACAATAATGTAGTTCCAAGTTCTATCGCTATGGTTTGTTTCGTATTGATGTAGCCCCAAACAGAGACTGACGAGAAACACTTTCATTGAATTGGGTTGCCAAGCTTCCAAAAAACTACGAGTTTCCTGAAATCTTAGCAAATATTTTTTCACCCAATCCTGATGATACTTGCAGGTAATGATCAGTACTCCAATCCCACTTGGCTCACCAAATTTCGTTCTTCTAGGTTAAACCGTTCCTTTGCAGTAACCGTTTTCATTTTTAGGTTTCACTCTGTTTTCTCCTATATGGATACATGTAGTTGGAACTCTAAATCAAACACGGTTTGTGCTAGCTCTTTGAAACTTGGCACAATAATGTAGTTCCAAGTTCTATCGCTATGGTTTGTGTCCTATTGAAGTAGCCCCAAGCAGACACTGACGAGAATCACTTTCATTGAAAGGGGTTGCCAACTTCCAAAAAACGACGAGTTTCCGGAAATCTCAGCAAACATTTTTTCACCCAATCTAAATGATACTTCCAGTTAATGATCAGTACACATATCCCACTTGGCTCACCAAATTTCGTTCTTCTAGGTTCAACCGTTCCTTTGCAGTAACCGTTTTCATCTTTAGGTTTCACTCTGTTTTCTCCTATATGGATACATGTAGTTGGAACTCTAAATCAAACACGGTTTGTGCTAGCTCTTTGAAACTAGGCACAATAATGTAGTTCCAAGTTCTCTCGCTATGGTTTGTGTCCTATTGAAGTAGCCCCAAGCAGACACTGATGAGAATCACTTTCATTGAAAGGCGTTGCCAACTTCCAAAAAACGACCAGTTTCCGGAAATATCAGTAAACATTTTTTCAACCAATCTAGATGATACTTCCATTTAATGAGCACTACACCAATCCCACTTGGCTCACCAAATTTCGTTCTTCTAGGTTCAACCGTTCATTTGCAGTAACCGTTTTCATGTTTAGGTTTCACTCTGTTTCTCCTATATGGATACATGTAGTTGGAACTCTAAATCAAACCACGGTTTGTGCTAGCTCTTTGATACTTGGCACAATAATGTAGTTCCAAGTTCTATCGCTATGGTTGTGTCCTATTGAAGTAGCCCCAAGCAGAGACTGACGAGAATCACTTTCATTGAAAGGGGTTGCCAAGCTTCCAATAAATTACGAGTTTCCTGAAATCTCAGCAAATATTTTTTCACCCAAACTTTTGATACTTGCAGGTAATGATCAGTACACAAATCCCACTTGGCTCACCAAATTTCGTTCTTCTAGGTTCAACCGTTCCTTTGCAGTAACCGTTTCATGTTTAGGTTTCACTCTGTTTTCTCCTATAGGATACATGTAGTTGGAACTCTAAATCAAACACGGTTTGTGCTAGCTCTTTGAAACTTGGCACAATAATGTAGTTCCAAGTTCTATCGCGATGGTTTGTGTCCTATTGAAGTAGCCCCAAGCAGAGACTGACGAGAATCACTTTCATTGAATTGGGTTGCCTAGTTTCCAAAAAAATACGAGTTTCCGGAAATCTCAGCAAACATTTTTCACCCAATCTTGATGATACTTGCAGGTAGTGATCAGTACACCAATCCCACGTGGCTCACTAATTTGCGTTCTTCTACGTTAAACCGTTCCTTTGCAGTAACCGTTTTCATGTATAGGTTTCACTCTGTTTTCTCCTAAATGGATACATGTAGTTGGAACTCTAAATCAAACACGGTTTGTGCTAGCTCTTTGAAACTTGGCACAATAATGTAGTTCCAAGTTCTATCGCTATGGTTTGTGTCCTATTGAAGTAGCCCCAAGCAGACACTGACGAGAATCACTTTCATTGAAAGGGGTTGCCAACTTCCAAAAAACGACGAGTTTCCGGAAATCTCAGCAAACATTTTTTCACCAAATCTAAATGATACTTCCAGTTAATGATCAGTACACCAATCCCACTTGGCTCACCAAATTTCGTTCTTCTAGGTTCAACCGTTCCTTTGCAGTAACCGTTTTCATGTTTAGGTTTCACTCTGTTTTCTCCTATATGGATACATGTAGTTGGAACTCTAAATCAAAGACGGTTTGTGCTAGCTCTTTGAAACATGGCACAATAATGTAGTTCCATGTTCTATCGCTATGGTTTGTGTCCTATTGAAGTAGCCCCAAGCAGAGACTGACGAGAATCACTTTCATTGAAAGGGGTTGCCAAGCTTCCAAAAAACTACGAGTTTCCGGAAATCTCAGCAAACATTTTTTCAACCAATCTAGATGATACTTCCATTTAATGATCAGTATACCTATCCCACTTGGTTCACCAAATTTCGTTCTTATACGTTAAACCGTTCCTTTGCAGTAACCGTTTTCAAGTTTAGGTTTCACTCTGTTTTCTCCTATATGGATACATGTAGTTGGAACTCTAAATCAAACACGGTTTGTGCTAGCTCTTTGAAACTTGGCACAATAATGTAATTCCTAGTTCTATCGCTATGGTTTGTGTCCTATTGAAGTAGCCCCAAGCAGAGACTGACGAGAATCACTTTCATTGAAAGTGGTTGCCAAGCTTCTAAAAAACTAGGAGTTTCCTGAAATCTCAGCAAATATTTTTTCACCCAATCTTGATGATAATTGCAGGTAATGAGCACTACACCAATCCAACTTGGCTCACCAAATTTCGTTCTTCTAGGTTAAACCGTTCCTTTGCAGTCACCGTTTTCATGTTTAGGTTTCACTCTGTTTTCTCCTATATGGATACATGTAGTTGGAACTCTAAATCAAACACGGTTTGTGCTAGCTCTTTGAAACTTGGCACAATAATGTAGTTCCAAGTTCTATCGCTATGGTTTGTGTCCTATTGAAGTAGCCCCAATCAGAGACTGACGAGAATCACTTTCATTGAATTGGGTTGCCAAGCTTCCAAAAAACTACGAGTTTCCTGAAATCTCAGCAAACTTTTTTTTCACCCAATCTTGATGATACTTGCCGGTAATGATCAGTACACCAATCCACTTGGCTCACTAAATTGCGTTCTTCTAGGTTAAACCATTCCTTTGCAGTAACCGTTTTCATGTTTAGGTTTCACTCTGTTTTCTCCTATATGGATACATGTAGTTGGAACTCTAAATCAAACACGGTTTGTGCTAGCTCTTTGAAACTTGGCACAATAATGTAGTTCCAAGTTCTATCGCGATGGTTTGTGTCCTATTGAAGTAGCCCCAAGCAGAGACTGATGAGAATTACTTTCATTGAAAGGGGTTGCCAAGCTTCCAAAAAACTACGAGTTTCCTGAAATCTCAGCAAATATTTTTTCACCCAATCCTGATGATACTTGCAGGAAATGATCAGTACTCCAATCCCACTTGGCTCACCAAATTTCATTCTTCTAGGTTAAACCGTTCTTTGCAGTAACCGTTTTCATTTTTAGGTTTCACTCTGTTTTCTCCTATATGGATACATGTAGTTAGAACTCTAAATCAAACACGGTTTGTGCTAGCTCTTTGAAACTTGGCACAATAATGTAGTTCCAAGTTCTATCGCTATGGTTTGTGTCCTATTGAAGTAGCCTCAAGCGGACACTGACGAGAATCAATTTCATTGAAAGGGGTTGCCACCTTCCAAAAAACGACGAGTTTCCGGAAATCTCAGCAAACATTTTTTCACCCAATCTAAATGATACTTCCAGTTAATGATCAGTACACCAATCCCACTTGGGTCACCAAATTTCGTTCTTCTAGGTTAAACCGTTCCTTTGCAGTAACCGTTTTCATGTTTAGGTTTCACTCTGTTTTCTCCTATATGGATACATGTAGTTGGAACTCTAAATCAAACACGGTTTGTGCTAGCTCTTTAAAACTTGGCACAATAATGTATTTCCAAGTTCTATCGCTATTGTTTGTGTCCTATTGAAGTAGCCCTAAGCAGAGACTGACGAGAATCATTTTCATTGAAAGGGGTTGCCAAGCTTTCAAAAAATACGAGATTCCGGAAATCTCAGCAAACATTTTTTCACCAATCTTGATGATACTTCCATTTAATTATCAGTACACCAATCCCACTTGGCTCACCAAATTGCGTTCTTCTAGGTTACACCGTTCCTTTGCAGGAACCGTTTTCATGTTTAGGTTTCACTCTGTTTTATCCTATATGGATACATGTAGTTGGAACTCTAAATCAAACACGTTTTGTGCTAGCTCTTTGAAACTTGGCACAATAATGTAGTTCCAAGTTCTATCGCTATGGTTTGTGTTCTATTGAAGTAGCCCCAAGCAGAGACTGACGAGAATCACTTTCATTTAAAGGGGTTGCCAAGCTTCCAAAAAACTACGAGTTTCCGGAAATCTCAGCAAACATTTTTACAACCAATCTAGATGATACTTCCATTTAATGATCAGTATACCAATCCCACTTGGTTCACCAAATTTCGTTCTTCTAGGTTAAACCGTTCTTTGCAGTAACCGTTTTCAAGTTTAGCTTTCACTCTGTTTTCTCCTATATGAATACATGTATTTGGAACTCTAAATCAAACACGGTTTGTGCGAGCTCTTTGAAACTTGGCACAATAATGTAGTTCCAAGTTCTATCGCTATGCTTTGTGTCTTATTGAAGTAGCCCCAAGCAGAGAAGGACGAGAATCACTTTCATTGAAAGGGGTTGCCAAGCTTCCAAAAAACTACGAGTTTCCTGAAATCTCAGCAAACATTTTTTCACCCAAACTTTTGATACTTGCAGGTAATGACCAGCACTCCAATCCCATTGGCTCACCAAATTTCGTTCTTCTACATTAAACCGTTCCTTTGCAGTAACCGTTTTCATGTTAAGGTTTCACTCTGTTTTCTCCTATATGGATACATGTAGTTGGAAGTCTAAATCACACACGGTTTGTGCTATCTCTTTGAAACTTGGCACAATAATGTAATTCCAAGTTCTATCGCTATGGTTTGTGTCCTATTGAAGTAGCCCCAAGCAGAGACTGACGAGAATCACTTCCATTGAAAGGGGTCGCCAAGCTTCCAAAATCTACGAATTTCCCGAAATCTAAGCAAACATTTTTCACCGAATCATGATGATAGTTGTAGGTAATGATATGGACAACAACCCCACTTGGCTCACCAAATTTCGTTCTTCTAGTTTAAACTGTTCCTTTGCAGTAACCGTTTTCATGTTTAGGTTTCACTCTGTTTTCTCCTATATGGATACATGTAGTTGGAACTCTAAATCAAACACGGTTTGTGGTAACTCTTTCAAACTTGGCACAATAATGTAGTTCCAAGATCTATCGCTATGGTTTGTGTCCTATTGAAGTAGCCCCAAGCAGAGACTGACGAGAATCACTTTTATTGAAAGGGGTTGCCAAGCTTCCAAAAAACTACGAGTTTCCTGAAATCTCAGCAAATATTTTTTCACCCAATCCTGATGATACTTGCAGGTAATGATCAGTACTCCAATCCCACTTGGCTCACCAAATTTCGTTCTTCTAGGTTCAACCGTTCCTTTGCAGTCACCGTTTTCATGTTTAGGTTTCACTCTGTTTTCTCCTATATGGATACATGTAGTTGGAACTCTAAATCAAACACGGTTTGTGCTAGCTCTTTGAAACTTGGCAAAATAATGTAGTTCCAAGTTCTATCGCTATGGATTGTGTCCTATTGAAGTAGCCCAAGCAGAGACTGACGAGAATCACTTTCATTGAAAGGGGTTGCCAAGCTTCCAATAAACTACGAGTTTCCGGAAATCTCAGCAAACATTTTTTCACCCAAACTTTCTATACTTGCAGGTAATAATCAGTACACCAATCCCACTTGGCTCACCAAATTTTGTTCTTCTAGGTTCAACCGTTCCTTTGCAGTAACTGTTTTCATTTTTAGGTTTCACTCTGTTTTCTCCTATATGGATACATGTAGTTGGAACTCTAAATCAAACACGGTTTGTGCTAGCTCTTTGAAACTTGGCACAATAATGTAGTTCCAAGATCTATCGCTATGGTTTGTGTCCTATTGAAGTAGCCCCAAGCAGAGACTGACGAGAATCACTTTCATTGAAAGGGGTTGCCAAGCTTCCAATAAATTACGAGTTTCCTGAAATCTCAGCAAACATTTTTTCACCCAAACTTTTGATACTTGCAGGTAATGATCAGTACACAAATCCCACATGGCTCACCAAATTTCGTTCTTCTAGGTTCAACCGTTCCTTTGCAGTAATCGTTTTCATGTTTAGGTTTCACTCTGTTTTCTCCTATATGGATACATGTAGTTGGAACTCTAAATCAAACACGGTTTGTGCTAGCTCTTTGAAACTTGGCACAATAATGTAGTTCCAAGTTCTATCGCTATGGTTTGTGTCCTATTGAAGTAGCCCCAAGCAGAGAGTGACGAGAATCACTTTCATTGAATTGGGTTGCCTAGCTTCAAAAAAAATACGAGTTTCCGGAAATCTCAGCAAACATTTTTCACCCAATCTTGATGATACTTGCAGGTAGTGATCAGTACACCAATCCCACGTAGCTCTCTAAATTGCGTTCTTCTACGTTAAACCGTTCCTTTGCAGTAACCGTTTTCATGTTTAGGTTTCACTCTGTTTTCTCCTATATGGATACATGTAGTTGGAACTCTAAATCAAACTCGGTTTGTGCTAGCTCTTTGAAACTTGGCACAATAATGTAGTTCCAAGTTCTATCGCTATGGTTTGTGTCCTATTGAAGTAGCCCAAGCAGAGACTGACGAGAATCACTTTTATTGAAAGGGGTTGCCAAGCTTCCAAAAAACTACGAGTTTCCTGAAATCTTAGCAAATATTTTTTCACCTAATCCTGATGATACTTGCAGGTAATGATCAGTACTCCAATCCCACTTGGCTCACCAAATTTCGTTCTTCTAGGTTAAACCGTTCCTTTGCAGTAACCGTTTTCATGTTTAGGTTTCACTCTGTTTTCTCCTATATGGATACATGTAGTTGGAACTCTAAATCAAACACGGTTTGTGCTAGCTCTTTTGAAACTTGGCACAATAATGTAGTTCCAAGTTCTATCGCTATGGTTTTTGTCCTATTGAAGTAGCGCCAAGAAGAGACTGACGAGAATCACTTTCATTGAATTGGGTTGCCAAGCTTCCAAAAAACTACGGGTTTCCTGAAGTCTCAGCAAACATTTTTTCACCCAATATTGATGATACTTGCAGGAAATGATCAGTACACCAATCCCACTTGGCTCACTAAATTGCGTTCTTCTACGTTAAACCGTTCCTTTGCAGTAACCGTTTTCATGTTTAGGTTTCACTCTGTTTTCTCCTATATGGATACATGTAGTTGGAACTCTAAATCAAACACGGTTTGTGGTAACTCTTTCAAACTTGGCACAATAATGTAGTTCCAAGATCTATCGCTATGGTTTGTGTCCTATTGAAGTAGCCCCAAGCAGAGACTGACGAGAATCACTTTTATTGAAAGGGGTTGCCAAGCTTCCAAAAAACTACGAGTTTCCTGAAATCTCAGCAAATATTTTTTCACCCAATCCTGATGATACTTGCAGGTAATGATCAGTACTCCAATCCCACTTGGCTCACCAAATTTCGTTCTTCTAGGTTCAACCGTTCCTTTGCAGTCACCGTTTTCATGTTTAGGTTTCACTCTGTTTTCTCCTATATGGATACATGTAGTTGGAACTGTAAATCAAACACGGTTTGTGCTAGCTCTTTGAAACTTGGCAAAATAATGTAGTTCCAAGTTCTATCGCTATGGATTGTGTCCTATTGAAGTAGCCCCAAGCAGAGACTGACGAGAATCACTTTCATTGAAAGGGGTTGCCAAGCTTCCAATAAACTACGAGTTTCCGGAAATCTCAGCAAACATTTTTTCACCCAAACTTTCTATACTTGCAGGTAATAATCAGTACACCAATCCCACTTGGCTCACCAAATTTTGTTCTTCTAGGTTCAACCGTTCCTTTGCAGTAACCGTTTTCATGTTTAGGTTTCACTCTGTTTTCTCCTATATGGATACATGTAGTTGGAACTCTAAATCAAACACGGTTTGTGCTAGCTCTTTGAAACTTGGCACAATAATGTAGTTCCAAGTTCTATCACTATGGTTTGTGTCCTATTGAAGTAGCCCCAAGCAGAGACTGACGAGAA
Organism: Urocitellus parryii; assembly: GCF_045843805.1. NCBI lineage: Eukaryota > Metazoa > Chordata > Mammalia > Rodentia > Sciuridae > Urocitellus > Urocitellus parryii. The sequence continues at coordinate 22,929 of NW_027552150.1, read as the reverse complement.
TCACTTTCATTGAAAGGGGTTGCCAAGCTTCCAATAAATTACGAGTTTCCTGAAATCTCAGCAAACATTTTTTCACCCAAACTTTTGATACTTGCAGGTAATGATCAGTACACAAATCCCACATGGCTCACCAAATTTCGTTCTTCTAGGTTCAACCGTTCCTTTGCAGTAATCGTTTTCATGTTTAGGTTTCACTCTGTTTTCTCCTATATGGATACATGTAGTTGGAACTCTAAATCAAACTCGGTTTGTGCTAGCTCTTTGAAACTTGGCACAATAATGTAGTTCCAAGTTCTATCGCTATGGTTTGTGTCCTATTGAAGTAGCCCCAAGCAGAGACTGACGAGAATCACTTTTATTGAAAAGGGGTTGCCAAGCTTCCAAAAAACTACGAGTTTCCTGAAATCTTAGCAAATATTTTTTCACCTAATCCTGATGATACTTGCAGGTAATGATCAGTACTCCAATCCCACTTGGCTCACCAAATTTCGTTCTTCTAGGTTAAACCGTTCCTTTGCAGTAACCGTTCTCATGTTTAGGTTTCACTCTGTTTTCTCCTATATGGATACATGTAGTTGGAACTCTAAATCAAACACGGTTTGTGCTAGCTCTTTGAAACTTGGCACAATAATGTAGTTCCAAGTTCTATCGCTATGGTTTTTGTCCTATTGAAGTAGCCCCCAAGCAGACACTGACGAGAATCACTTTCATTGAATTGGGTTGACAAGCTTCCAAAAACTACGGGTTTCCTGAAATCTCAGCAAACATTTTTTCACCCAATCTTGATGATACTTGCAGGAAATGATCAGTACACCAATCCCTCTTGGCTCACTAAATTGCGTTCTTCTAGGTTAAACCGTTCCTTTGCAGTAACCGTTTTCATGTTTAGGTTTCACTCTGTTTTCTCCTATATGGATACATGTATTTGGAACGCTAAATCAAACACGGTTTGTGCTAGCTCTTTGAAACTTGGCACAATAATGTAGTTCCAAGTTCTATCACTATGGTTTGTGTCCTATTGAAGTAGCCCCAAGCAGAGACTGACGAGCATTACTTTTATTGAAAGGGGTTGCCAAGCTTCCAAAATCTACGAGTTTCCAGAAATCTCAGCAAACATTTTTTCACCCAATCTAGATGGTACTTCCAGTTAATGATCAGTACACCAATCCCACTTGGCTCACCAAATTTCGTTCTTCTAGGTTAAACCGTTCCTTTGCAGTAACCGTTTTCATGTTTAGGTTTCACTCTGTTTTCTAAAATATGGATACATGTAGTTGGAACTATAAATCAAACACGGTTTGTGCTAGCTCTTTGAAACTTGGCACAATAATGTAGTTCCAAGTTCTATCTCTATAGTTTGTGTCCTATTGAAGTAGCCCCAAGCAGAGACTGACGAGAATCACTTTCATTGAAAGGGGTTGCCAAGCTTCCAATAAATTACGAGTTTCCGGAAAACTCAGCAAACATTTTTTCACCCAAACTTTTGATACTTGCAGGTAATAATCAGTACAAAAATCCCACTTGGCTCACCAAATTTCGTTCTTCTAGGTTCAACCGTTCCTTTTTCAGTAACCGTTTTCATGTTTAGGTTTCACTCTGTTTTCTCCTATATGGATACATGTAGTTGGAACTCTAAATCAAACATGGTTGTGCTAGCTCTTTGAAACTTGGCACAATAATGTAGTTCCAAGTTCTATCGCTATGGTTTGTGTCCTATTGAAGTAGCCCCAAGCAGAGACTGACGAGAATCACTTTCATTGAATTGGGTTGCCAAGCTTCCAAAAAACTACGAGTTTCCTGAAATCTCAGGAAACATTTTTTTAACCCAATCTTGATGATACTTGCAGGTAATGATCAGTACACCAATCCCACTTGGCTCACCAAATTTCGTTCTTCTAGGTTCAACCGTTCCTTTGCAGTAACCTTTTTCATGTTTAGGTTTCACTCTGTTTTCTCCTATATGGATACATGTATTTGGAACTCTAAATCAAACACGGTTTGTGCTAGCTCATTGAAACTTGGCACAATAATGTAGTTCCAAGTTCTATCGCTATGGTTTGTGTCCTATTGAAGTAGCCCCAAGCAGAGACTGACGAGATACCTTTAATTGAAAGGGGTTGTCAAGCTTCCAAAAATCTACGTGTTTCCTGAAATCTCAGCAAACATTTTTCACCCAATCTTGATGATCCTTGCAGGAAATGATCAGTACACGAATCCCACTTGGCTCACTAAATTGCGTTCTTCTAGGTTAAACCATTCCTTTGCAGTAACTGTTTCATGTTTAGGTTTCACTCTGTTTTCTCCTATATGGATACATGTAGTTGGAACTCTAAATCAACACGGTTTGTGCTAGCTCTTTGAAACTTGGCACAATAATGTAATTCCTAGTTCTATCGCTATGGTTTGTGTCCTATTGAAGTAGCCCCAAGCAGAGACTGACGAGAATCACTTTCATTGAAAGTGGTTGCCAAGCTTCTAAAAAACTAGGAGTTTCCTGAAATCTCAGCAAATATTTTTTCACCCAATCTTGATGATACTTGCAGGTAATGAGCACTACACCAATCCCACTTGGCTCACCAAATTTCGTTCTTCTAGGTTAAACCGTTCCTTTGCAGTCACCGTTTTCATGTTTAGGTTTCACTCTGTTTTCTCCTATATGGATACATGTAGTTGGAACGCTAAATCAAACACGGTTTGTGCTAGCTCTTTGAAACTTGGCACAATAATGTAGTTCCAAGTTCTATCGCTATGGTTTGTGTCCTATTGAAGTAGTCCCAAGCAGAGACTGACGAGCATTACTTTCATTGAAAGGGGTTGCCAAGCTTCCAAAATCTACGAGTTTCCGGAAATCTCAGCAAACATTTTTTCACCCAATCTTGATGATACTTCCATTTAATGGTCAGTACACCAATCCCACTTGGCTCACCAAATTTCGTTCTTCTAGGTTCAACCGTTCCTTTGCAGTAACCGTTTTCATGTTTAGGTTTCACTGTGTTTTCTCCTATATGGATACATGTAGTTGGAACTCTAAATCAAACATGGTTTGTGCTAGCTCTTTGAAACTTGGCACAATAATGTAGTTCCAAGTTCTATCGCTATGGTTTGTGTCCTATTGAAGTAGCCCCAAGCAGAGACTGATGAGAATTACTTTCATTGAAAGGGGTTGCCAAGCTTCCAAAAAACTACGAGTTTCCTGAAATCTCAGCAAATATTTTTTCACCCAATCCTGATGATACTTGCAGGAAATGATCAGTACTCCAATCCCACTTGGCTCACCAAATTTCGTTCTTCTAGGTTAAACCGTTCCTTTGCAGTAACCGTTTTCATTTTTAGGTTTCACTCTGTTTCCTCCTATATGGATACATGTAGTTGGAACTCTAAATCAAACAAGGTTTGTGCTAGCTCTTTGAAACTTGGCACAATAATGTAGTTCCAAGTTCTATCGCTGTGGTTTGTGTCCTATTGAAGTAGCCCCAAGCAGACACTGACGAGAATCACTTTCATTGAAAGGGGTTGCCAACTTCCAAAAAACGACGAGTTTCCGGAAATTTCAGCAAATATTTTTTCACCCAATCCTGATGATACTTGCAGGAAATGATCAGTAATCCAATCCCACTTGGCTCACCAAATTTCGTTCTTCTAGGTTCAACCGTTCCTTTGCAGTAACCGTTTTCATTTTTAGGTTTCACTCTGTTTTCTCCTATATGGATACATGTAGTTGGAACTCTAAATCAAACACGGTTTGTGCTAGCTCATTGAAACTTGGCACAATAATGTAGTTCCAAGTTCTATCGCTATGGTTTGTGTCCTATTGAAGTAGCCCCAAGCAGACACTGACGAGAATCACTTTCATTGAAAGGGGTTGCCAACTTCCAAAAAACGACGAGTTTCCGGAAATCTCAGCAAACATTTTTTCACCAAATCTAAATGATACTTCCAGTTAATGATCAGTACACCAATCCCACTTGGCTCACCAAATTTCTTTCTTCTAGGTTCAACCGTTCCTTTGTAGTAAACGTTTTCATGTTTAGGTTTCACTCTGTTTTCTCCTATATGGATACATGTAGTTGGAACTCTAAATCAAAGACGGTTTGTGCTAGCTCTTTGAAACTTGGCACAATAATGTAGTTCCAAGTTCTATCACTATGGTTTGTGTCCTATTGAAGTAGCCCCAAGCAGAGACTGACGAGAATCACTTTCATTGAAAGGGGTTGCCAAGCTTCCAATAAATTACGAGTTTCCTGAAATCTCAGCAAACATTTTTTCACCCAAACTTTTGATACTTGCAGGTAATGATCAGTACACAAATCCCACATGGCTCACCAAATTTCGTTCTTCTAGGTTCAACCGTTCCTTTGCAGTAATCGTTTTCATGTTTAGGTTTCACTCTGTTTTCTCCTATATGGATACATGTAGTTGGAACTCTAAATCAAACACGGTTTGTGCTAGCTCTTTGAAACTTGGCACAATAATGTAGTTCCAAGTTCTATCGCTATGGTTTGAGTCCTATTGAAGTAGCCCCAAGCAGAGACTGACGAGAATCACTTTCATTGAATTGGGTTGCCTAGCTTCAAAAAAAATACGAGTTTCCGGAAATCTCAGCAAACATTTTTTCACCCAATCTTGATGATACTTGCAGGTAGTGATCAGTACACCAATCCCACGTAGCTCTCTAAATTGCGTTCTTCTACGTTAAACCGTTCCTTTGCAGTAACCGTTTTCATGTTTAGGTTTCACTCTGTTTTCTCCTATATGGATACATGTAGTTGGAACTCTAAATCAAACTCGGTTTGTGCTAGCTCTTTGAAACTTGGCACAATAATGTAGTTCCAAGTTCTATCGCTATGGTTTGTGTCCTATTGAAGTAGCCCCAAGCAGAGACTGACGAGAATCACTTTTATTGAAAGGGGTTGCCAAGCTTCCAAAAAACTACGAGTTTCCTGAAATCTTAGCAAATATTTTTTCACCTAATCCTGATGATACTTGCAGGTAATGATCAGTACTCCAATCCCACTTGGCTCACCAAATTTCGTTCTTCTAGGTTAAACCGTTCCTTTGCAGTAACCGTTCTCATGTTTAGGTTTCACTCTGTTTTCTCCTATATGGATACATGTAGTTGGAACTCTAAATCAAACACGGTTTGTGCTAGCTCTTTGAAACTTGGCACAATAATGTAGTTCCAAGTTCTATCGCTATGGTTTTTGTCCTATTGAAGTAGCCCCAAGCAGACACTGACGAGAATCACTTTCATTGAATTGGGTTGACAAGCTTCCAAAAAACTACGGGTTTCCTGAAATCTCAGCAAACATTTTTTCACCCAATCTTGATGATACTTGCAGGAAATGATCAGTACACCAATCCCTCTTGGCTCACTAAATTGCGTTCTTCTAGGTTAAACCGTTCCTTTGCAGTAACCGTTTTCATGTTTAGGTTTCACTCTGTTTTCTCCTATATGGATACATGTATTTGGAACGCTAAATCAAACACGGTTTGTGCTAGCTCTTTGAAACTTGGCACAATAATGTAGTTCCAAGTTCTATCACTATGGTTTGTGTCCTATTGAAGTAGCCCCAAGCAGAGACTGACGAGCATTACTTTTATTGAAAGGGGTTGCCAAGCTTCCAAAATCTACGAGTTTCCAGAAATCTCAGCAAACATTTTTTCACCCAATCTAGATGGTACTTCCAGTTAATGATCAGTACACCAATCCCACTTGGCTCACCAAATTTCGTTCTTCTAGGTTAAACCGTTCCTTTGCAGTAACCGTTTTCATGTTTAGGTTTCACTCTGTTTTCTAAAATATGGATACATGTAGTTGGAACTATAAATCAAACACGGTTTGTGCTAGCTCTTTGAAACTTGGCACAATAATGTAGTTCCAAGTTCTATCTCTATAGTTTGTGTCCTATTGAAGTAGCCCCAAGCAGAGACTGACGAGAATCACTTTCATTGAAAGGGGTTGCCAAGCTTCCAATAAATTACGAGTTTCCGGAAAACTCAGCAAACATTTTTTCACCCAAACTTTTGATACTTGCAGGTAATAATCAGTACAAAAATCCCACTTGGCTCACCAAATTTCGTTCTTCTAGGTTCAACCGTTCCTTTTTCAGTAACCGTTTTCATGTTAAGGTTTCACTCTGTTTTCTCCTATATGGATACATGTAGTTGGAACTCTAAATCAAACATGGTTGTGCTAGCTCTTTGAAACTTGGCACAATAATGTAGTTCCAAGTTCTATCGCTATGGTTTGTGTCCTATTGAAGTAGCCCCAAGCAGAGACTGACGAGAATCACTTTCATTGAATTGGGTTGCCAAGCTTCCAAAAAACTACGAGTTTCCTGAAATCTCAGGAAACATTTTTTTAACCCAATCTTGATGATACTTGCAGGTAATGATCAGTACACCAATCCCACTTGGCTCACCAAATTTCGTTCTTCTAGGTTCAACCGTTCCTTTGCAGTAACCTTTTTCATGTTTAGGTTTCACTCTGTTTTCTCCTATATGGATACATGTATTTGGAACTCTAAATCAAACACGGTTTGTGCTAGCTCATTGAAACTTGGCACAATAATGTAGTTCCAAGTTCTATCGCTATGGTTTGTGTCCTATTGAAGTAGCCCCAAGCAGAGACTGACGAGATACCTTTAATTGAAAGGGGTTGTCAAGCTTCCAAAAATCTACGAGTTTCCTGAAATCTCAGCAAACATTTTTCACCCAATCTTGATGATCCTTGCAGGAAATGATCAGTACACGAATCCCACTTGGCTCACTAAATTGCGTTCTTCTAGGTTAAACCATTCCTTTGCAGTAACTGTTTTCATGTTTAGGTTTCACTCTGTTTTCTCCTATATGGATACATGTAGTTGGAACTCTAAATCAACACGGTTTGTGCTAGCTCTTTGAAACTTGGCACAATAATGTAATTCCTAGTTCTATCGCTATGGTTTGTGTCCTATTGAAGTAGCCCCAAGCAGAGACTGACGAGAATCACTTTCATTGAAAGTGGTTGCCAAGCTTCTAAAAAACTAGGAGTTTCCTGAAATCTCAGCAAATATTTTTTCACCCAATCTTGATGATACTTGCAGGTAATGAGCACTACACCAATCCCACTTGGCTCACCAAATTTCGTTCTTCTAGGTTAAACCGTTCCTTTGCAGTCACCGTTTTCATGTTTAGGTTTCACTCTGTTTTCTCCTATATGGATACATGTAGTTGGAACGCTAAATCAAACACGGTTTGTGCTAGCTCTTTGAAACTTGGCACAATAATGTAGTTCCAAGTTCTATCGCTATGGTTTGTGTCCTATTGAAGTAGTCCCAAGCAGAGACTGACGAGCATTACTTTCATTGAAAGGGGTTGCCAAGCTTCCAAAATCTACGAGTTTCCGGAAATCTCAGCAAACATTTTTTCACCCAATCTTGATGATACTTCCATTTAATGGTCAGTACACCAATCCCACTTGGCTCACCAAATTTCGTTCTTCTAGGTTCAACCGTTCCTTTGCAGTAACCGTTTTCATGTTTAGGTTTCACTGTGTTTTCTCCTATATGGATACATGTAGTTGGAACTCTAAATCAAACACGGTTTGTGCTAGCTCTTTGAAACTTGGCACAATAATGTAGTTCCAAGTTCTATCGCTATGGTTTGTGTCCTATTGAAGTAGCCCCAAGCAGAGACTGATGAGAATTACTTTCATTGAAAGGGGTTGCCAAGCTTCCAAAAAACTACGAGTTTCCTGAAATCTCAGCAAATATTTTTTCACCCAATCCTGATGATACTTGCAGGAAATGATCAGTACTCCAATCCCACTTGGCTCACCAAATTTCGTTCTTCTAGGTTAAACCGTTCCTTTGCAGTAACCGTTTTCATTTTTAGGTTTCACTCTGTTTCCTCCTATATGGATACATGTAGTTGGAACTCTAAATCAAACAAGGTTTGTGCTAGCTCTTTGAAACTTGGCACAATAATGTAGTTCCAAGTTCTATCGCTGTGGTTTGTGTCCTATTGAAGTAGCCCCAAGCAGACACTGACGAGAATCACTTTCATTGAAAGGGGTTGCCAACTTCCAAAAAACGACGAGTTTCCGGAAATTTCAGCAAATATTTTTTCACCCAATCCTGATGATACTTGCAGGAAATGATCAGTAATCCAATCCCACTTGGCTCACCAAATTTCGTTCTTCTAGGTTCAACCGTTCCTTTGCAGTAACCGTTTTCATTTTTAGGTTTCACTCTGTTTTCTCCTATATGGATACATGTAGTTGGAACTCTAAATCAAACACGGTTTGTGCTAGCTCATTGAAACTTGGCACAATAATGTAGTTCCAAGTTCTATCGCTATGGTTTGTGTCCTATTGAAGTAGCCCCAAGCAGACACTGACGAGAATCACTTTCATTGAAAGGGGTTGCCAACTTCCAAAAAACGACGAGTTTCCGGAAATCTCAGCAAACATTTTTTCACCAAATCTAAATGATACTTCCAGTTAATGATCAGTACACCAATCCCACTTGGCTCACCAAATTTCTTTCTTCTAGGTTCAACCGTTCCTTTGTAGTAAACGTTTTCATGTTTAGGTTTCACTCTGTTTTCTCCTATATGGATACATGTAGTTGGAACTCTAAATCAAAGACGGTTTGTGCTAGCTCTTTGAAACTTGGCACAATAATGTAGTTCCAAGTTCTATCTCTATGGTTTGTGTCCTATTGAAGTAGCCCCAAGCAGAGACTGACGAGAATCACTTTCATTGAAAGGGGTTGCCAAGCTTCCAATAAATCACGAGTTTCCGGAAATCTCAGCAAACATTGTTTCACCCAAACTTTTGATACTTACAGGTAATGATCAGTACACGAATCCCACTTGGCTCTCCAAATTTCGTTCTTCTAGGTTCAACCGTTCCTTTGCAGTCACCGTTTTCATGTTTAGGTTTCACTCTGTTTTCTCCTATATGGATACATGTAGTTGGAACTCTAAATCAAACACGGTTTGTGCTAGCTCTTTGAAACTTGGCACAATAATGTAGTTCCAAGTTCTATCGCTATGGTTTGTGTCCTATTGAAGTAGCCCCAAGCAGAGACTGACGAGAATCACTTTCATTGAATTGGGTTGCCAAGCTTCCAAAAAACTACGAGTTTCCGGAAATCTCAGCAAACATTTTTTCAACCAATCTTGATGATACTTACAGTTAATGATCAGTACACCAATCCCACTTGGCTCACCAAATTTCGTTCTTCTAGGTTAAACCGTTCCTTTGCAGTAACCGTTTTCATGTTTAGGTTTCACTCTGTTTTCTCCTATATGGATACTTGTAGTTGGAACTCTAAATCAAACACGGTTTTTGCTAGCTCTTTGAAACTTGGCACAATAATGTAGTTCCAAGTTCTATCGCTATGGTTTGTGTCCTATTGAAGTAGCCCCAAGCAGAGACTGACGAGAATCACTTTTATTTAAAGGGTTTGCCAAGCTTCCAAAAAACTACGAGTTTCCTGAAATCTCAGCAAATATTTTTTCACCCAATCCTGATGATACTTGCAGGTAATGATCAGTACTCCAATCCCACTTGGCTCACCAAATTTCGTTCTTCTAGGTTAACCCTTTCCTTTGCAGTAACCGTTTTCATATTTAGGTTTTCACTCTGTTTTCTCCTATATGGATACATGTATTTGGAACTCTAAATCAAACACGGTTTGTGCTAGCTCTTTGAAACTTGGCACAATAATGTAGTTCCAAGTTCTATCGCTATGGTTTGTGTCCTATTGAAGTAGCCCCAAGCAGACACTGACGAGAATCACTTTCATAGAAAGGGGTTGCCAACTTCCAAAAAACGACGAGTTTCCAGAAATCTCAGCAAACATTTTTTCACCCAATCTAAATGATACTTCCAGTTAATGATCAGTACACCAATCCCACTTGGCTCACCAAATTTTGTTCTTCTAGGTTCAACCGTTCCTTTGCAGTAACCGTTTTCATGTTTAGGTTTCACTCTGTTTTCTCCTATATGGATACATGTAGTTGGAACGCTAAATCAAACACGGTTTGTGCTAGCTCTTTGAAACTTGGCACAATAATGTAGTTCCAAGTTCTCTCGCTATGGTTTGTGTCCTATTGAAGTAGCCCCGAGCAGAGACTGACGAGAATAACTTTCATTGAAAGGCGTTGCCAAGCTTCCAAAAAACTACGAGTTTTCGGAAATATCAGCAAACATTTTTTTCAACCAATCTAGATGATACTTCCATTTAATGATCAGTATACGAATACCACTTGGTTCACCAAATTTCGTTCTTATACGTTAAACCGTTCCTTTGCAGTAACCGTTTTCAAGTTTAGGTTTCACTCTGTTTTCTCCTATATGGATACATGTAGTGGAACTCTAAATCAAACACGGTTTGTGCTAGCTCTTTGAAACTTGGCACAATAATGTAATTCCTAGTTCTATCGCTATGGTTTGTGTCCTATTGAAGTAGCCCCAAGCAGAGACTGACGAGAATCACTTTCATTGAAAGGGGTTGCCAACTTCCAAAAACGACGAGTTTCCAGAAATCTCAGCAAACATTTTTTCACCCAATCTAAATGATACTTCCAGTTAATGATCAGTACACCAATCCCACTTGGCTCACCAAATTTCGTTCTTCTAGGTTCAACCGTTCCTTTGCAGTAACCGTTTTCATGTTTAGGTTTCACTCTGTTTTCTCCTATATGGATACATGTAGTTGGAACTCTAAATCAAAGACGGTTTGTGCTAGCTCTTTGAAACTTGGCACAATAATGTAGTTCCAAGTTCTATCTCTATGGTTTGTGTCCTATTGAAGTAGCCCCAAGCAGAGACTGACGAGAATCACTTTCATTGAATTGGGTTGCCTAGCTTCCAAAAAAATACGAGTTTCCGGAAATCTCAGCAAACATTTTTTCACCCAATCTTGATGACATTGCAGGTAATGATCAGTACACCAATCCCACGTGGCTCACTAAACTGCGTTCTTCTACGTAAAACCGTTCCTTTGCAGTAACCGTTTTCATGTTTAGGTTTCACTCTGTTTTCTCCTATATGGATACATGTAGTTGGAACTCTAAATCAAACACGGTTTGTGCTAGCTCTTTGAAACTTGGCACAATAATGTAGTTCCAAGTTCTATCGCTATGGTTTGTGTCCTATTGAAGTAGCCCCAAGCAGAGACTGACGAGAATCACTTTCATTGAATTGGGTTGCCAAGCTTCCAATAAATTACGAGTTTCCAGAAATCTCAGCAAACATTTTTTCACCCAATCTAAATGATACTTCCAGTTAATGATGAGTACACCAATCCCACTTGGCTCACCAAATTTCGTTCTTCTAGGTTCAACCTTCCTTTGCATAACCGTTTTCATGTTTAGGTTTCACTCTGTTTTCTCTTATATGGATACATGTAGTTGGAACTCTAAATCAAAGACGGTTTGTGCTAGCTCTTTGAAACTTGGCACAATAATGTAGTTCCAAGTTCTATCTCTATGGTTTGTGTCCTATTGAAGTAGCCCCAAGCAGAGACTGACGAGAATCACTTTCATTGAATTGGGTTGCCTAGCTTCCAAAAAAATACGAGTTTCCGGAAATCTCAGCAAACATTTTTTCACCCAATCTTGATGATACTTGCAGGTAATGATCAGTACACCAATCCCACGTGGCTCACTAAATTGCGTTCTTCTACGTAAAACCGTTCCTTTGCAGTAACCGTTTTCATGTTTAGGTTTCACTCTGTTTTCTCCTATATGGATACATGTAGTTGGAACTCTAAATCAAACACGGTTGTGCTAGCTCTTTGAAACTTGGCACAATAATGTAGTTCCAAGTTCTATCGCTATGGTTTGTGTCCTATTGAAGTAGCCCCAAGCAGAGACTGACGAGAATCACTTTCATTGAAAGGGGTTGCCAAGCTTCCAATAAATTACGAGTTTCCTGAAATCTCAGCAAACATTTTTTCACCCAAACTTTTGATACTTGCAGGTAATGATCAGTACACAAATCCCACTTGGCTCACCAAATTTCGTTCTTCTAGGTTAAACCGTTCCTTTGCAGTAACCGTTTTCATGTTTAGGTTTCACTCTGTTTTCTCGTATATGGATACATGTAGTTGGAACTCTAAATCAAAGACGGTTTGTGCTAGCTCTTTGAAACTTGGCACAATAATGTAGTTCCAATTTCTATCGCTATGGTTTGTGTGCTATTGAAGTAGCCCCAAGCAGCGACTGACGAGAATCCCTTTCATTGAATTGGGTTGCCTAGGCTTCCAAAAAACTACGAGTTTCCTGAAATCTCAGCAAACATTTTTTCACCCAATCTTGATGATAATTGCAGGTAGTGATCAGTACACCAATCCCACGTGGCTCACTAAATTGCGTTCTTCTAGGTTAAACCGTTCCTTTGCAATAACCGTTTTCATGTTTAGGTTTCACTCTGTTTCTCCTATATGGATACATGTAGTTGGAACTCTAAATCAAACACGGTTTGTGCTAGCTCTTTGAAACTTGGCACAATAATGTAGTTCCAAGTTCTATCGCTATGGTTTGTGTCCTATTGAAGTAGCCCCAAGCAGAGACTGACGAGAATCACTTTCATTGAATTGGGTTGCCAAGCTTCCAAAAATCTACAAGTTTCCTGAAATCTCAGCAAACATTTTTCACCCAATCTTGATGATACTTGCAGGAAATGATCAGTACACGAATCCCACTTGGCTCACTAAATTGCGTTCTTCTATGTTAAACCATTCCTTTGCAGTAACCGTTTTCATGTTTAGGTTTCACTCTGTTTTCTCCTATATGGATACATGTAGTTGGAACTCTAAATCAAACACGGTTTTTGCTAGCTCTTTGAAACTTGGCACAATAATGTAGTTCCAAGTTCTATCGCTATGGTTTGTGTCCTATTGAAGTAGCCCCAAGCAGACACTGACGAGAATCACTTTCATAGAAAGGGGTTGCCAACTTCCAAAAAAGGACGAGTTTCCAGAAATCTCAGCAAACATTTTTTCACCCAATCTAAATGATACTTCCAGTTAATGATCAGTACACCAATCCCACTTGGCTCACCAAATTTCGTTCTTCTAGGTTCAACCGTTCCTTTGCAGTAACCGTTTTCATGTTTAGGTTTCACTCTGTTTTCTCCTATATGGATACATGTAGTTGGAACGCTAAATCAAACACGGTTTGTGCTAGCTTTTTGAAATTGGCACAATAATGTAGTTCCAAGTTCTCTCGCTATGGTTTGTGTCCTATTGAAGTAGCCCCAAGCAGAGACTGACGAGAATCACTTTCATTGAAAGGCGTTGCCAAGCTTCCAAAAAACTACGAGTTTTCGGAAATATCAGCAAACATTTTTTCAACCAATCTAGATGATACTTCCATTTAATGATCAGTATACGAATCCCACTTGGTTCACCAAATTTCGTTCTTATACGTTAAACCGTTCCTTTGCAGTAACCGTTTTCAAGTTTAGGTTTCACTCTGTTTTCTCCTATATGGATACATGTAGTTGGAACTCTAAATCAAAGACGGTTTGTGCTAGCTCTTTGAAACTTGGCACAATAATGTAATTCTTGGTTCTATCGCTATGGTTTGTGTCCTATTAAAGTAGCCCCAAGCAGAGACTGACGAGAATCACTTTCATTGAAAGTGGTTGCCAAGCTTCTAAAAAACTAGGAGTTTCCTGAAATCTCAGCAAATATTTTTTCACCCAATCTTGATGATACTTGCAGGTAATGAGCACTACACCAATCCCACTTGGCTCACCAAATTTCGTTTCTTCTAGGTTCAACCATTCCTTTGCAGTAACCGTTTTCATTTTTAGGTTTCACTCTGTTTTCTCCTATATGGATACTTGTAGTTGGAACTCTAAATCAAACACGGTTTGTGCTATCTCTTTGAAACTTGGCACAATAATGTAGTTCCAAGTTCTCTCGCTATGGGTTGTGTCCTATTTAAGTAGCCCCAAGCAGAGACTGATGAGAATTACTTTCATTGAAAGGGGTTGCCAAGCTTCCAAAAAACTACGAGTTTCCTGAAATCTCAGCAAATATTTTTTCACCCAATCCTGATGATACTTGCAGGAAATGATCAGTACTCCAATCCCACTTGGCTCACCAAATTTCGTTCTTCTAGGTTAAACCGTTCCTTTGCAGTAACCGTTTTCATTTTTAGGTTTCACTCTGTTTTCTCCTATATGGATACATGTAGTTGGAACTCTAAATCAAACACGGTTTGTGCTAGCTATTTGAAACTTGGCACAATAATGTAGTTCCAAGTTCTATCGCTATGGTTTGTGTCCTATTGAAGTAGCCCCCAAGCAGACACTGACGAGAATCACTTGCATTGAAAGGGGTTGCCTACTTCCAAAAAACGACGAGTTTCCAGAAATCTCAGCAAACATTTTTTCACCCAATCTAAATGATACTTCCAGTTAATGATCAGTACACCAATCCCACTTGGCTCACCAAATTTCGTTCTTCTAGGTTCAACCGTTCCTTTGCAGTAACCGTTTTCATGTTTAGGTTTCACTCTGTTTTCTCCTATATGGATACATGTAGTTGGAACTCTAAATCAAAGACGGTTTGTGCTAGCTCTTTGAAACTTGGCACAATAATGTAGTTCCAAGTTCTATCTCTATGGTTTGTGTCCTATTGAAGTAGCCCCAAGCAGAGACTGACGAGAATCACTTTCATTGAATTGGGTTGCCTAGCTTCCAAAAAAATACGAGTTTCCGGAAATCTCAGCAAACATTTTTTCACCCAATCTTGATGATACTTGCAGGTAATGATCAGTACACCAATCCCACGTGGCTCACTAAATTGCGTTCTTCTACGTAAAACCGTTCCTTTGCAGTAACCGTTTTCATGTTTAGGTTTCACTCTGTTTTCTCCTATATGGATACATGTAGTTGGAACTCTAAATCAAACACGGTTTGTGCTAGCTCTTTGAAACTTGGCACAATAATGTAGTTCCAAGTTCTATCGCTATGGTTTGTGTCCTATTGAAGTAGCCCCAAAGCAGAGACTGACGAGAATCACTTTCATTGAAAGGGGTTGCCAAGCTTCCAATAAATTACGAGTTTCCTGAAATCTCAGCAAACATTTTTTCACCCAAACTTTTGATACTTGCAGGTAATGATCAGTACACAAATCCCACTTGGCTCACCAAATTTCGTTCTTCTAGGTTCAACCGTTCCTTTGCAGTAACCGTTTTCATGTTTAGGTTTCACTCTGTTTTCTCGTATATGGATACATGTAGTTGGAACTCTAAATCAAAGACGGTTTCTGCTAGCTCTTTGAAACTTGGCACAATAATGTAGTTCCAAGTTCTATCGCTATGGTTTGTATCCTATTGAAGTAGCCCCAAGCAGAGACTGACGAGAATCACTTTCATTGAATTGGGTTGCCTAGCTTCCAAAAAAATACGAGTTTCCGGAAATCTCAGCAAACATTTTTTCACCCAATCTTGATGATAATTGCACGTAGTGATCAGTACACCAATCCCACGTGGCTCACTAAATTGCGTTCTTCTAGGTTAAACCGTTCCTTTGCAATAACCGTTTTCATGTTTAGGTTTCACTCTGTTTTCTCCTATATGGATACATGTAGTTGGAACTCTAAATCAAACACGGTTTGTGCTAGCTCTTTGAAACTTGGCAGAATAATGTAGTTCCAAGTTCTATCGCTATGGTTTGTGTCCTATTGAAGTAGCCCCAAGCAGAGACTGACGAGAATCACTTTCATTGAATTGGGTTGCCAAGCTTCCAAAAATCTACAAGTTTCCTGAAATCTCAGCAAACATTTTTCACCCAATCTTGATGATACTTGCAGGAAATGATCAGTACACGAATCCCACTTGGCTCACTAAATTGCGTTCTTCTATGTTAAACCATTCCTTTGCAGTAACCGTTTTCATGTTTAGGTTTCACTCTGTTTTCTCCTATATGGATACATGTAGTTGGAACTCTAAATCAAACACGGTTTTTGCTAGCTCTTTGAAACTTGGCACAATAATGTAGTTCCAAGTTCTATCGCTATGGTTTGTGTCCTATTGAAGTAGCCCCAAGCAGAGACTGACGAGAATCACTTTTATTTAAAGGGTTTGCCAAGCTTCCAAAAAACTACGAGTTTCCTGAAATCTCTGCAAATATTTTTTCACCCAATCCTGATGATACTTTCAGGTAATGATCAGGACTCCAATCCCACTTGGCTCACCAAATTTCGTTCTTCTAGGTTAAACCGTTCCTTTGCAGGAACCGTTTTCATATTTAGGTTTCACTCTGTTTTCTCCTATATGGATACATGTATTTGGAACTCTAAATCAAACACGGTTTGTGCTAGCTCTTTGAAACTTGGCACAATAATGTAGTTCCAAGTTCTATCGCTATGGTTTGTGTCCTATTGAAGTAGCCCCAAGCAGACAATGACGAGAATCACTTTCATAGAAAGGGGTTGCCAACTTCCAAAAAACGACGAGTTTCCAGAAATCTCAGCAAACATTTTTTCACCCAATCTAAATGATACTTCCAGTTAATGATCAGTACACCAATCCCACTTGGCTCACCAAATTTCGTTCTTCTAGGTTCAACCGTTCCTTTGCAGTAACCGTTTTCATGTTTAGGTTTCACTCTGTTTTCTCCTATATGGATACATGTAGTTGGAACGCTAAATCAAACACGGTTTGTGCTAGCTCTTTGAAATTGGCACAATAATGTAGTTCCAAGTTCTCTCGCTATGGTTTGTGTCCTATTGAAGTAGCCCCAAGCAGAGACTGACGAGAATAACTTTCATTGAAAGGCGTTGCCAAGCTTCCAAAAAACTACGAGTTTTCGGAAATATCAGCAAACATTTTTTCAACCAATCTAGATGATACTTCCATTTAATGATCAGTATACGAATCCCACTTGGTTCACCAAATTTCGTTCTTATACGTTAAACCGTTCCTTTGCAGTAACCGTTTTCAAGTTTAGGTTTCACTCTGTTTTCTCCTATATGGATACATGTAGTTGGAACTCTAAATCAAACACGGTTTGTGCTATCTCTTTGAAACTTGGCACAATAATGTAGTTCCAAGTTCTCTCGCTATGGTTTGTGTCCTATTGAAGTAGCCCCAAGCAGAGACTGATGAGAATTACTTTCATTGAAAGGGGTTGCCAAGCTTCCAAAAAACTACGAGTTTCCTGAAATCTCAGCAAATATTTTTTCACCCAATCCTGATGATACTTGCAGGAAATGATCAGTACTCCAATCCCACTTGGCTCACCAAATTTCGTTCTTCTAGGTTAAACCGTTCCTTTGCAGTAACCGTTTTCATTTTTAGGTTTCACTCTGTTTCTCCTATATGGATACATGTAGTTGGAACTCTAAATCAAACACGGTTTGTGCTAGCTCTTTGAAACTTGGCACAATAATGTAGTTCCAAGTTCTATCGCTGTGGTTTGTGTCCTATTGAAGTAGCCCCAAGCAGACACTGACGAGAATCACTTGCATTGAAAGGGGTTGCCTACTTCCAAAAAACGACGAGTTTCCAGAAATCTCAGCAAACATTTTTTCACCCAATCTAAATGATACTTCCAGTTAATGATCAGTACACCAATCCCACTTGGCTCACCAAATTTCGTTATTCTAGGTTCAACCGTTCCTTTGCAGTAACCGTTTTCATGTTTAGGTTTCACTCTGTTTTCTCCTATATGGATACATGTAGTTGGAACTCTAAATCAAAGACGGTTTGTGCTAGCTCTTTGAAACTTGGCACAATAATGTAGTTCCAAGTTCTATCTCTATGGTTTGTGTCCTATTGAAGTAGCCCCAAGCAGAGACTGACGAGAATCACTTTCATTGAATTGGGTTGCCTAGCTTCCAAAAAAATACGAGTTTCCGGAAATCTCAGCAAACATTTTTTCACCCAATCTTGATGATACTTGCAGGTAATGATCAGTACACCAATCCCACGTGGCTCACTAAATTGCGTTCTTCTACGTAAAACCGTTCCTTTGCAGTAACCGTTTTCAAGTTTAGGTTTCACTCTGTTTTCTCCTATATGGATACATGTAGTTGGAACTCTAAATCAAACACGGTTTGTGCTAGCTCTTTGAAACTTGGCACAATAATGTAGTTCCAAGTTCTATCGCTATGGTTTGTGTCCTATTGAATTAGATCCAAGCAGAGACTGAAGAGAATCACTTTCATTGAAAGGGGTTGCCAAGCTTCCAATAAACTACGAGTTTCCGGAAATCTCAGCAAACATTTTTTCACCCAAACTTTTTATACTTGCAGGTAATAATCAGTACACCAATCCCACTTGGCTCACCAAATTTCGTTCTTCTAGGTTCAACCGTTCCTTTGCAGTAACCGTTTTCATGTTTAGGTTTCACTCTGTTTTCTCCTATATGGATACATGTAGTTGGAACTCTAAATCAAACACGGTTTGTGCTAGCTCTTTGAAACTTGGTACAATAATGTAGTTCCAAGTTCTATCGCTATGGTTTGTGTCCTATTGAAGTAGCCCCAAGCAGAGACTGACGAGAATCACTTTCATTGAAAGGGGTTGCCAAGCTTCCAATAAATTACGAGTTTCCTGAAATCTCAGCAAACATTTTTTCACCCAAACTTTTGATACTTGCAGGTAATGATCAGTACACAAATCCCACTTGGCTCACCAAATTTCGTTCTTCTAGGTTCAACCGTTCCTTTGCAGTAACCGTTTTCATGTTTAGGTTTCACTCTGTTTTCTCCTATATGGATACATGTAGTTGGAACTCTAAATCAAAGACGGTTTGTGCTAGCTCTTTGAAACTTGGCACAATAATGTAGTTCCAAGTTCTATCGCTTTGGTTTGTGTCCTATTGAAGTAGCCCCAAGCAGAGACTGACGAGAATCACTTTCATTGAATTGGGTTGCCTAGCTTCCAAAAAAATACGAGTTTCCGGAAATCTCAGCAAACATTTTTTCACCCAATCTTGATGATACTTGCAGGTAGTGATCAGTACACCAATCCCACGTGGCTCACTAAATTGCGTTCTTCTAGGTTAAACCGTTCCTTTGCAGTAACCGTTTTCATGTTTAGGTTTCACTCTGTTTTCTCCTATATGGATACATGTAGTTGGAACTCTAAATCAAACACGGTTTGTGCTAGCTCTTTGAAACTTGGCACAATAATGTAGTTCCAAGTTCTATCGCTATGGTTTGTGTCCTATTGAAGTAGCCCCAAGCAGAGACTGACGAGAATCACTTTCATTGAATTGGGTTGCCAAGCTTCCAAAATTCTACGAGTTTCCTGAAATCTCAGCAAACATTTTTCACCCAATCTTGATGATACTTGCAGGAAATGATCAGTACACGAATCCCACTTGGCTCACTAAATTGCGTTCTTCTAGGTTAAACCATTCCTTTGCAGTAACCGTTTTCATGTTTAGGTTTCACTCTCTTTTCTCCTATATGGATACATGTAGTTGGAACTCTAAATCAAACACGGTTTTTGCTAGCTCTTTGAAACTTGGCACAATAATGTAGTTCCAAGTTCTATCGCTATGGTTTGTGTCCTATTGAAGTAGCCCCAAGCAGAGACTGACGAGAATCACTTTTATTTAAAGGGTTTGCCAAGCTTCCAAAAAACTACGAGTTTCCTGAAATCTCAGCAAATATTTTTTCACCCAATCCTGATGATACTTGCAGGTAATGATCAGTACTCCAATCCCACTTGGCTCACCAAATTTCGTTCTTCTAGGTTAAACCGTTCCTTTGCAGTAACCGTTTTCATATTTAGGTTTCACTCTGTTTTCTCCTATATGGATACATGTATTTGGAACTCTAAATCAAACACGGTTTGTGCTAGCTCTTTGAAACTTGGCACAATAATGTAGTTCCAAGTTCTATCGCTATGGTTTGTGTCCTATTGAAGTAGCCCCAAGCAGACACTGACGAGAATCACTTTCATAGAAAGGGGTTGCCAACTTCCAAAAA
The DNA here is from genome assembly GCF_045843805.1 of Urocitellus parryii. Lineage (NCBI taxonomy): Eukaryota > Metazoa > Chordata > Mammalia > Rodentia > Sciuridae > Urocitellus > Urocitellus parryii. Next base: position 2,977 of record NW_027552150.1, on the reverse strand, counting down.
ACGACGAGTTTCCGGAAATCTCAGCAAACATTTTTCACCCAATCTAAATGATACTTCCAGTTAATGATCAGTATACCAATCCCACTTGGCTCACCAAATTTCGTTCTTCTAGGTTCAACCGTTCCTTTGCAGTAACCGTTTTCATGTTTAGGTTTCACTCTGTTTTCTCCTATATGGATACATGTAGTTGGAACGCTAAATCAAACACGGTTGTGCTAGCTCTTTGAAACTTGGCACAATAATGTAGTTCCAAGTTCTCTCGCTATGGTTTGTGTCCTATTGAAGTAGCCCCAAGCAGAGACTGACGAGAATAACTTTCATTGAAAGGCGTTGCCAAGCTTCCAAAAAACTACGAGTTTTCGGAAATATCAGCAAACATTTTTTCAACCAATCTAGATGATACTTCCATTTAATGATCAGTATACCAATCCCACTTAGTTCACCAAATTTCGTTCTTATACGTTAAACCGTTCCTTTGCAGTAACCGTTTTCATGTTTAGGTTTCACTCTGTTTTCTCCTATATGGATACATGTAGTTGGAACTCTAAATCAAACACGGTTTGTGCTAGCTCTTTGAAACTTGGCACAATAATGTAATTCCTAGTTCTATCGCTATGGTTTGTGTCCTATTGAAGTAGCCCCAAGCAGAGACTGACGAGAATCACTTTCATTGAAAGTGGTTGCCAAGCTTCTAAAAAACTAGGAGTTTCCTGAAATCTCAGCAAATATTTTTTCACCCAATCTTGATGATACTTGCAGGTAATGAGCACTACACCAATCCCACTTGGCTCACCAAATTTCGTTCTTCTAGGTTCAACCGTTCCTTTGCAGTAATCGTTTTCATATTTAGGTTTCACTCTGTTTTCTCCTATATGGATACTTGTAGTTGGAACTCTAAATCAAACACGGTTTGTGCTATCTCTTTGAAACTTGGCACAATAATGTAGTTCCAAGTTCTCTCGCTATGGTTTGTGTCCTATTGAAGTAGCCCCAAGCAGAGACTGATGAGAATTACTTTCATTGAAAGGGGTTGCCAAGCTTCCAAAAAACTACGAGTTTCCTGAAATCTCAGCAAATATTTTTTCACCCAATCCTGATGATACTTGCAGGAAATGATCAGTACTCCAATCCCACTTGGCTCACCAAATTTCGTTCTTCTAGGTTAAACCGTTCCTTTGCAGTAACCGTTTTCATTTTTAGGTTTCACTCTGTTTTCTCCTATATGGATACATGTAGTTGGAACTCTAAATCAAACACGGTTTGTGCTAGCTATTTGAAACTTGGCACAATAATGTAGTTCCAAGTTCTATCGCTATGGTTTGTGTCCTATTGAAGTAGCCCCAAGCAGACACTGACGAGAATCACTTGCATTGAAAGGGGTTGCCTACTTCCAAAAAACGACGAGTTTCCAGAAATCTCAGCAAACATTTTTTCACCCAATCTAAATGATACTTCCAGTTAATGATCAGTACACCAATCCCACTTGGCTCACCAAATTTCGTTCTTCTAGGTTCAACCGTTCCTTTGCAGTAACCGTTTTCATGTTTAGGTTTCACTCTGTTTTCTCCTATATGGATACATGTAGTTGGAACTCTAAATCAAAGACGGTTTGTGCTAGCTCTTTGAAACTTGGCACAATAATGTAGTTCCAAGTTCTATCTCTATGGTTTGTGTCCTATTGAAGTAGCCCCAAGCAGAGACTGACGAGAATCACTTTCATTGAATTGGGTTGCCTAGCTTCCAAAAAAATACGAGTTTCCGGAAATCTCAGCAAACATTTTTTCACCCAATCTTGATGATACTTGCAGGTAATGATCAGTACACCAATCCCACGTGGCTCACTAAATTGCGTTCTTCTACGTAAAACCGTTCCTTTGCAGTAACCGTTTTCAAGTTTAGGTTTCACTCTGTTTTCTCCTATATGGATACATGTAGTTGGAACTCTAAATCAAACACGGTTTGTGCTAGCTCTTTGAAACTTGGCACAATAATGTAGTTCCAAGTTCTATCGCTATGGTTTGTGTCCTATTGAATTAGATCCAAGCAGAGACTGAAGAGAATCACTTTCATTGAAAGGGGTTGCCAAGCTTCCAATAAACTACGAGTTTCCGGAAATCTCAGCAAACATTTTTTCACCCAAACTTTTTATACTTGCAGGTAATAATCAGTACACCAATCCCACTTGGCTCACCAAATTTCGTTCTTCTAGGTTCAACCGTTCCTTTGCAGTAACCGTTTTCATGTTTAGGTTTCACTCTGTTTTCTCCTATATGGATACATGTAGTTGGAACTCTAAATCAAACACGGTTTGTGCTAGCTCTTTGAAACTTGGCACAATAATGTAGTTCCAAGTTCTATCGCTATGGTTTGTGTCCTATTGAAGTAGCCCCAAGCAGAGACTGACGAGAATCACTTTTATTTAAAGGGTTTGCCAAGCTTCCAAAAAACTACGAGTTTCCTGAAATCTCAGCAAATATTTTTTCACCCAATCCTGATGATACTTGCAGGTAATGATCAGTACACCAATCCCACTTGGCTCACCAAATTTCGTTCTTCTAGGTTCAACCGTTCCTTTGCAGTAACCGTTTTCATGTTTAGGTTTCACTCTGTTTTCTCCTATATGGATACATGTAGTTGGAACGCTAAATCAAACACGGTTTGTGCTAGCTCTTTGAAACTTGGCACAATAATGTAGTTCCAAGTTCTCTCGCTATGGTTTGTGTCCTATTGAAGTAGCCCCAAGCAGAGACTGACGAGAATAACTTTCATTGAAAGGCGTTGCCAAGCTTCCAAAAAACTACGAGTTTTCGGAAATATCAGCAAACATTTTTTCAACCAATCTAGATGATACTTCCATTTAATGATCAGTATACCAATCCCACTTAGTTCACCAAATTTCGTTCTTATACGTTAAACCGTTCCTTTGCAGTAACCGTTTTCATGTTTAGGTTTCACTCTGTTTTCTCCTATATGGATA